>NW_010198174.1:5057-46954 GCF_000695765.1 Mesitornis unicolor | reverse complement strand
GCTCTTCCTACTTCCAAACCCTTGAGTTTATTTTTCATCTGTCGGCTTCAAAATGGGCCTGATGGGCAAACACATTATATTACAGATTTTAATGGTTTTCACCAGACCCCTGCATGCTTCGCTGTTCAGGACATCCAGTGCTTCACACGCAGGTTCTTTATTTCTTAATATTTTCCTATAGAATAGCCCTGGTACTCACTATGCATCATTCCCGGTGACTGTTTTCTTTATAGTCTTTCCATTAATACAGAGAGACACCATGGCATTGAGTAGCAGAGGCAATAACAAATGTAACACCACCTCACCGTGAGGTCAGGAAGTAACGTGCTGTGTCACTTTGACGTTGCAGAATTAACGGCTTTATCACAAAATTAAGTTGCACTGCACTAACACATTACTGTGCTTGGTCCTCTTTGGTCGTTGTGTATATACACATCCTTAGCTCCAGCTAATAAATGAAGAGTAGTGTGGGCTGATGGATGCTTCAGATCACCTCACGTCCTCGGGGAAGGAGGGTCCATGCAGATCAGCAGCGCAGAGAACTCAGCTGCTCTTCTGCAACTCATTCCTGTATCAAGTCTCAGAGGTATAAAAGTGCTTCTGTGCAGGAGTCAAGATACAAGCCTGTCCTGGGTGGATAATTCCCTTATTGAGCACATGGTGCCTTAATTACAACGCAGGGCTTCCTCCAATAGACAAAGTCTTTATTCAGTGCAGACTGCACTGATCCTGGAGGAACAAGGCATGCTGGATGCATGGCCTTTCCTTCATTTTAATGCTTCAGTGCAGTTATGCTCAGCTTTACATAAGCAAAGTGAAGAATGTGTTGGATTGCGAGGTGAATGAGAGTCCCCTGAGACAGCAGTTGTCATTAAAAATAGTTCCTTGTGTAAGCATGCAAAAGGGACAGATTAAGTTGCTGATGCAACCTGAAGTTATCAATTTTGGAGTTTGATTTGCATAATTCTTGATATTTTAAGCCAATTTTTGTAGGGTTTTCCTACAGTTTTGTATTTCAAGGAAAAAAAAAGATAAAAATTGAATCTTCAGCTATTTTTTAGACAGCTGTGGCCTGTGTACGATATACCATCAGTAAAGTGGGAGCCTAATGCTGTCCTTTCCAAGTGTAAAAAGAGATCATTTTGTTAGAGAACTACCTCCAATTCTCTAACAAGCGCACATGGGCTCCACAGTTGCGTACAAAGAAAATGTTACTGCTGGGAAACTCAGGCACCGTTCTGGAGCTGTAGTTACAAACATATGCACACTTCTCCGGTGATAACTGGAGTGTAATCTAGTTAGGTCACCGAACACATGACTGTTCATTGAAAGATACTGGCATGTAAAAATTTCCAGTGTTTTCTAATGCTTGGGTCTGCTTATAAAACTCTTCTAGGTAGTTAATAATTCAGGTCTTCAGAGGAGTATTTTTGAAGTGAGATTCAGCTTCCTGGCGTGTGTGCTTTGAAGTTGTTACCATAATTTCCGTATTTTCAGCTTTTCAGCAATTTTCCGTCAACCACAGTAGTTATTTAATAAAAGTTTGAAATTCTTAAAGAAACAGACCACATCTTCGCCTTCTTTGTCCTGTGTTAGGAAACAAGCCAGTGATTTTTTGCTAAAATAGTCAGAAAAAAAGTACACTGAACTTTAGCTGCAAACGTGAAACACTAGAAAATTCAAAGTGACCTGTAAGTGGACTTTTCTAAAATAAATGCATAGACAACATTAAGTGTGTGTATCAATGTCATGGTGGTAAAGATACTACACCAGAATGTTTAATCATCTGAGTAGGCTTATTAACACATGGCTTCATTATGACTTTCAACTTGCCATAAAATGCATAATGCAGTATGTTATATAGCTAAATAAACATGTAACCAAGCTACAGCCTGTTAAGAATATTAGAAAATAGCTCTGTTTGTTTGTCTGTTTGTTGTTTAGTGCATTCATAGGGATCTGGCCGCAAGAAATATTCTTCTCACTCATGGTCGAATAACAAAAATCTGTGACTTCGGCCTGGCAAGAGATATAAGGAATGACTCAAATTATGTGGTCAAAGGAAATGTAAGTATATGATACTTCATCCACCTTTTTTAAGTTAGAGGAGTTACTGTCATCTTGAGTCTCAAATAAATCTCTCAATTAGAAATCCAGATTTCCCAATTTCAGTACATATCCATGCTGGTCCAGAATGTTAGGAGGACATTCCTGAGGTAGGTGCGTGTGCCGACAAAAACCCCGATATATACATGTTGTTATACTGGAGAAAACATGCTGGTATCTGGTGGTAAGTTGTAGGGGAGGAAATGTTTTTGCTGCACCAGTATAATGCACAGTCTTTCTGTTATGTCTGAACATAGTAAAAGTTACAGCTCTGTAAGTAATTACAAATTATTTTGGTAGCCCAATCCTAAGTATAATTACTTTGAAAGTTTTTCTCTGTTCATTGCCTTATTTATCAATTACTGGTTTCTTAAAAAAATATTTGAATAATCAGGGGGTTGTATCCTTTTCTTTGCTATAAAACATCACACAGACAAGAGAAACTGGATTCTGAAGCGTGAATTTATTGATTAGAGCGTAGTGGGAGGCTAAAAAACCCTGGCTTTCTCTAACTCCAGATAGAGATTTTACCCTCGGATATGTAACATACTGCTTTAACTTGCAGCTGTAGCTCAAGCCCTGTAACAGGGTTGGAACTAGATGATATATTTTGATGATAAAAGTTCAAAACCTCCTATGTGGAAGAGTACTGATCCCACTAGTACCTACTAGACTTCCACAGGGCTACAAAGACACTTTGAAGTGATGCAGATTACCTTGGCAGTACTCAAAGTCCCCTTTAAAGTGTTAGTGCAGTAAAAGGAGCCCTACTACAAAAGCAAATTGAGTCTGTTTGTGGTTGAGCTGGAAAAGTGTGCTACTGACTATAGGTGTTTTGCATCTCAAACTGATTTGTGCTGCCTAGATTCGTGTTTTAAGTCTGCATCAGAGGCATGCAGCCTTCACACTGCACATATTTTCATTTGCATCATTTTTCAAAAGAGAGAAGGTCCATGTTCCACAATGCAGTCCTTCTCCCCACCCATCTGAGTGCTCGGTGGTCAGGGGTGGTCATAAATTAGGGACCTGACAACACACAAGCTGAAGGTCACCCATCTGGGCTTTAGGCAAGCTGACAAAGAGGGAAAATCCCACACCTGAGCATCTCTCATCAAGTGGTTTGCCATGCTCAGTTTACCTCAGTCAGTCCATGGCATCTCAGGTATCAGAGATATTTCTGCTGTTTTGCTGTTACCCAGCAGTCCCTCATGTCCCAGGTACCTACAGCATCCCTATTTTAGACTATGGGAGAGACAGGTTTATTGGTTGTCTTCAAAAACAATGTTGATACCAGCCACTGACTGCCTAGAAGTTGAGGTTAGGGAGCGATAGGAGCTGAAGTCCTAGCAAAATATTGAGTGGCATTTAATGTAAAAAAGGTGCTGTCAAGCTCACAGTCAGATCAGGAACTGCTTGATCCATCAAGGCTCCTGGGAGTGAGAAGTGCAGACCAGCAGCTTAGGAGGGAAGTGGGCAGTAAGTAATTAAGTTTTACTTGTCTAGGCTACCCTTTAAGTTGTGTGAGTTGCCTGAGAATAGGATTTTATATAGCCTGAAAGGGTCAGAGGAGGATAGGCTGCAGCTGCCAGGGGAGAGAGGAAGCAGTGGCTGCAGGAGGTGCCTCGTTGCATCTGGCCTGATCTTAAAGCAGATCAGGAGTGCTGGGGCATCACTAGCTATGGACACTGCCAGAAGGCTGTGCTGCTGACAGCAGCTGGGGGCTTGGCCAGGAAGAGTGTTGGCTGGCTGTGTTGTTCAGGAAATAAACAACTCTGGCTGCCTCTGTGGTGAGCCAGCCCATGGTAAATGCTGCCTTTCCTCCACCTCATTTCTTTTCCTTTCCATTTACCTCCTTTTCTGTTGGGTCTCCTTTCCTTTCAAGACATCAAGGCTCTTCTCTGTAGTATGGTTGAAATATATCTTAGGACACATCGTTGCAAGACTTCTCAAAAGGAGGAGGCCTGGTTTCTCGCACAGCAGGATAGATGCTTAGGACAAAAGCCTGACTGGCTCCTACAGTCTGACAAGGAAAGGGCAAAGAAAATGGAAGCAAATCCAAAGGCTTTCCGTGCCCTTTTCTCTGCTCCAGTTAGCATTCCCGAGGGATGTCTGTCCCCACACAAACTCATGAAAAATGTCAATACATTTCTTTCATGTGAATTTTTGTATTTTTTTCTGATACGCTGAGGAGCTAAAGCAGATGTCTTCACTGTTGATTAAAGCCTTGAAGCATCCTGATTATGTGAATCTCATCTGTGTGCCTATGGTAGCCAGTGCATGGAAAGGGGACTTGCATGTTTGCGTAAGGAACTCTGCCATGATCATATATATTTTTTTGCTCTGACTTCCTGCCATCCCTTGTAAACAAGACAGAAGGAATCACACAGTATGCAGAAAATCAGAGTGCAAGGATCTGCAGGAGTTTGGTAGACCCACAGAAAGATGGATCAATTACAATGCTGCACTTGGAGACTCTAAAATGCTGAGATTGCCATTTTTTGTTGGATATTTCTATTTCTTGATTTAATGGGTATTTACAGCACATAAGAAGTAGAAAAGGTTAGTTTTATCTTGTAAATTTTGTATGCCTTATGTACATTGTCTTAATTTATTCCCTTTTCCCTGGAAAGGCTCGTCTTCCTGTGAAGTGGATGGCACCTGAAAGTATTTTCAATTGCGTGTACACCTTTGAGAGCGACGTCTGGTCTTACGGGATATTGCTTTGGGAGCTCTTTTCTTTAGGTAAGCTCCTTCAAGATCTGTGCTTCAGGGGACTTCTGTTTCATCTTGTCTTTACTGCAGATGCAGAAATTGTGTTTCTCACGTGCTCTTTCAACAGGGAGCAGCCCATATCCAGGGATGCCTGTGGACTCCAAATTCTACAAAATGATCAAGGAGGGATACAGGATGTTCAGCCCTGAGTGTGCACCGCCTGAAATGTAAGCAAGCAACCAGCACCTCTAATCACTTAACATCAGCAATGATGCAAAGGAAGGGAAGCTTCCATTCTTGCATTAATGCTCATTGCACTGCCCCATTGTCATTTTTTTAAAAGTTCTTTTCATGTTTTAAATAATTAATGTACTCTAACTAGGCAGAATACACACCTTTGTTGTTACAAGCACTGAAATACTCTCATGCCTTGTATCATCTGATCACTTTGTCATGGCATCTGCTTGGTGTCAATAAATTATTGACAGATCACAAATGACTCCTGTTAGTATTGAGTCCTTTGTTGTCTCAAGCACAGGTCTTAGCAGCACTATTTCTGTTATTAAAAGTCATTTAAAGAAGGTAAACTGTGGGATGGGGTCACACTTTTCTTTCAAATAATAATGGAGGTGAGATGAGAGCTCTTAAGGATTTCCTCAAGGACTTAATTTCAGTATCTTTGCAGGTATGACATAATGAAGAGTTGCTGGGATGCTGATCCTTTGCAGAGACCCACATTTAAACAAATTGTACAGCTGATAGAGCAACAGCTTTCACATAATGCCCCCCGGGTAAGTTACGTATCATCAGTTTTTTGGAGTCAAAGTGATTTCAAGCAAGACGTTAGACTAGAGCTGTGAGAAGCAAAGAGCCTGGGTACTTCATTAATTTTCCAGTATCATTTATATAGCTTTGCACTGTCAGTTTGGGTGGTAGGAATGCTGTCTGGACTACTCACTTCTGCTTAGCTGTGCCATTAGACAGTAGCTGTCTAAGCTCATACCCAAAACATACCAGCTGGACAAGACTTTGCGTGGTGCATGTTTCTCACTCAAAATCGACCTGACACAACAATTTTGGTGTTACAAAATGCAATGATACTGCATAAATTCGTTTTATCTTAAACTATGAAAAATGTTATTAATCTGGGAAACATCTCAGAAGTGAAGAATATTTAGCTTTTATTAGAAAAGCTTTCTAGACAAAGGGGCTGAGCTTTTGGTGCTCTTCTGCCTCTTATCGCTTGCTTCCTCTAGCTCTATATTACCTTGGAGGTATGTCATGACAAACTGTATTCACTGCTTTTTGACAATTCCCTAGTAAAATCTTTTTTCTGAGAGGATGACTGAACAAAAAAGTCCAAAGGAAAATTTGAGGCACATCAGAAACTTGGATTTTCTCTTGCAATAATATTATGTGTTACTAGAGTTTTTAAAAGAGTAAGTTTAAAATGTGATTTAAAAATAAAGCTTTCTTTTACCTTCTGGATGCCTTGTTTGGGCACAGAGTATATGGCTTCCTGACAATTTGAGAAAAGAGGAAACTGAAAGCTGCTGGTGTTCAATTGCATCCTGTAGTGTATTTTTGGCAGGTGCAGGCATTACTAAAACAAAAGCAAGAATGCGAAGAAAATATTACTGAGGTTGCAGAGGAAGTTTATTAATCACTTGGTCTGCATTTTTTCAAGCTCAGTTGAAATTTGGTGTACAATTGGAAGCTGCAGTGTTGTTAGTAACTGAGATTACGCTTCTTGATTCTTTAAAAGAGCAGTTAAGCCTTAGACTTTTTGAAATTCTCTTTAAATTTGCAAAGAAACACCTGAGCTGGAACCCTTCCACAGTGGCGTGTGGTACACAGTGGGAAAAGGCAAGGAAAGTAGAGCTCTCCCAATTATGCATGAAGGAAGCAGTCTTCAGATTATTGACACCAGTCTTTGGCTTCTGCAGGTTTATGCAAACTTCTCAACTCCACCTTCTAGTCAAGGAAATGGTCCAGATCACTCGGTGAGGATTAACTCGGTGGGTAGCAGCGCTTCATCTACTCAGCCTCTCCTGGTATGCGAAGATGTTTGAGTGTCATCCAGAAGAAGAGGAGCCCAGATGTGTTATCTGTTTGTATTGTGCAGGGGGTGAGAGAGGGTTGACTTCAATAATTTCTCTTACTTTTACTCACTACTACCACTGTGTAGCTGAAACGTTGTTGTAACACTGTCCTTTACCACACACTGTTACACATAAACTTAGTCTGCTGAGCACGGTTACAGGCATCATTGCAATGTTAACTGAAGCTGTATATATTTTGCTATATTGTGTGTATTTGCAGTAGAGAGCCAGATCTGAAGAAAAAAAAAACAACAACCAACCAACAAAAGAAATCCTGAGCCAGGGTGTGGAACAAGATGACTGCAGATCAAACCAAATCTGCAGTTACGCTTTTCTGGATTCATGCCTGGAAGGAATACAGTCATTTTCTAGTTGATCTTGTTTTGCTGAATTTAAGAAATAAACCAATATGAAGCTAATGGCTTTGCAAACCCCTTTCCACATCTAGCCAAGCCTGAAAAGCTTTCCCAAGCAGGTATCATAGGTTTGAGGCCAGCAAGGGTGCTCTGTGTACCTGGGCAAGAGAGGTGAAGGGACCAAGACCCTTCCAAAGTTGATCTGCACAGCAGAATACCCTTCTGGAAGGTCTGGAGTTTGAACCAGAGGAGGGGAGAAGAGAGAGTGGATTTTCATCTTTATTTCTCACCCACACCATCTGCCTTGCAGACCGGTTGTGAGGTTTCCGTGGGTATATGCACTACTTCCCACTGGCCCATTCCCCACCATGGAGCTGCCCATCACTGGGCCTCACCTACCAGAGAGTCTGAACCGCCCCTTTGCCCCCCTGCCTTGGGCTGCAATGCTTATTTTCCTAATGGTTATGCACAAAAGTGTTCACTAAAGATAGGTGGGCCCTGCCAAGTTGGTCAAAATAGAGGAGGAGGGCTGCTTCCAGTAAACTGTGTCTGGAGGATCAGCCGTTGAACGAATCATCTTATCTAAGCCAAAACAGGGGCAAAAAAATATTTCCTGGGGGCCTTTTCTTTATCTTGTCCTACCCAGGTGAATCTTTCCCACGGGCAGGCTTGGATAGTGCTAACTGGAAAGGGCTGTTTTCCCCCACCCCGAGTCATTTCATCTTTCTGTAGTAGTCCAGAGATCATAACAAAGAGAAGCCTGACTGGGAAGCATTGAATTTATAGGCGGGATAAAAAAAGAATCTCTTCAGTCTTGTTTGACAGATGTGAGGCTTTGGGGTCAGTATCTGTTGAGCCCAGTGTTGTGCTCAAATATCTTCTAACCCCTTTTCTTCCCATCAGAAAACACTGCTGGTTCTTTGGTTTTTTCCTTGGTTTCAGTCCCCTAGAAATTAGTAAAGGCATTGAGAGAAGCATTTGTCATAGGCAGAGTACTGGTTAAGTACCTGTTTATTTACAGTGCACTTAAGCACTCTGTAACTTATACTTTACCAGGATTTTGGTTGAGTTTACATGCAATTTAAATGTGTAACTAACTGCCTAAATGCAAGGTAATTGTAAATACACACACTGGTAGTATATTTTGGGTTATGTTGAATACCACACTCCTTCAATAACTGTGCATCTGGTTTATTGTTATAGGAATCTGTCTTTCAGAGTTAAGTAAAAAATTAGCCATTTGGACTGAATTTACTTAGGCTGTTGCACCTTTCCAAAGTTAGCCAGTTGTTTGGAGGCACTCTTATGCATACTTACTGCTGAGCATTTTCAGTTTAATGCTATAAAAAGCTCCTTTGTAATGTGTTGGCTTTCAGAGCAACTGTAGACGAACTAGTTGTTATAGATGTCTCGGTACTTTACAGACACTTAGCTGAAAGAGGTTTGGGTTTTTTCTTTCTTGAAATTTATATTTTTATAATTTTTGGGATTTTTGAAACTTATTTTGCAATGGCTTGGTGTTTTGAATGGATTTATGCAATTTTTTTTGTAAATATGGAAATGTAGCAATAATGTCCTTTTGACTATTCTCAGTCTTTGAGTCTCAAAAATATTTTTTTATATATATATATGCAAAAACTATATGTATAAATATGTAAGTGTTTGAAAGTTTATGAAACACATGGATATGTTGCTCAGTTGTAGAATTGCAGTTCAGAGAAGTTCAAATAAATCTGTAAATATGTATTCAAATGCTACCAATGTGTACTTTGTTGAGATGGAATATTTTCATGTAAGCCTGAATAAATTCTTGGGTTGAAGAAAATTCTCAGTGTCTGGCCACACAGAGGTCAAGTTTGGCATTCTGAAACATTTTTGCAATTGTGTGCCAGAAAACCTTAATGTTTATGTGTTATGAAGGTTCTTTACCTGTGAATATATGAGACAAGTACTTGGAAACTTGGATGCAGCTTTATTCTGGAAAAAAAATGCAACTAGAAGATTGATCCTGTAGATGGTTGATGCGATCTATATGTCATGGTTTATATTTAAAATTGAGCGAAAATACCTCAGTGCTATTAAGTTCCAGAAGCAGTTGGAGCCACTCAAAGGCTGTCCAAATGCAGCACCACAGGGGAGGCACCGTGGGGTACCCAGTGCTGCTTGGGTTGGGACTGTCAAAAGAGGATACATAATGCTTCCCTTGCTGAGCAGGTACCCCAACATCTTAGTGGGAGACCCTCTGCTTTAATTGCTCCAGGTTTGAAATCTGTGACTCACCTGCTCACACTTGTTCCTTCACTGCATAAGGATTTGCATCAGCACAGCTGGTGCGTGGTTTAATAGTAGGTACAAACCATATAAGCAAAAGTTTCTGTAACTGTCCTATCAGAAACCCTTGCTAACTCATACGAGAGACAGACCTCAACTGTTTTGGTCCTTTGTCAACAGGCATCCTTGAAGAGCTCCCCTCTTGAGTTTCTTTTTGAAAGAGCTTTCTTTTTTTGTTTTTCTTTTTTTTTTTTTTGCTTCCACCCAGGTCTTGCCTCTGTTTGTTAAAACTAATTAAGGAAATTAGAAACTAATTTTCTCAGGAGCCAGGAGGTGCAAGCTTTGCCACAGTTAGCGTTGTCATCATTTTCTAATAATGCTTCAGAAGATACCAAGATGGTTGATTTTTTCTATTTTTATTTTTTTTACTATTTTTTTCTGCTGCCTTGTCTGCCCCCCATTCAGGCAAAGTAGACTTCATACTGAGGCATCCATGAATTGGTACAAATAATTTGTGAATTCTCATTTAGTGTAGCCAAAGGAGCTATTATATGTATTTATTCAGTTAGCACGTCATTAATTTTATTTTCCTGAAATGTTTCCCCTTGTGAAGCAACCTAGAATACAGCATCTCTTCTTTCTGAAAAACTCTTTCTCCCATTTTCTTATTACAAGGCTCACAAAGATTGCCGCCTCCATTCCTGTTCATGGTCACACGGACCATTTACCCCTGAATTATTTTCTTGTGCCAGTTCTAAGCAATAGCTTACATGGAAAAGCACATCAGGACAACATTTAATTTGTATTCTATCTGCCCTTCAAGGCATTAGTGTACCCAGATATAAAGAGAAAAACAGCACAATGTTACCAGCATGGACCATCAGAACCATGGACCAAATATATGAAGGGAGCGTGTAAAGAGGACAAAGCCAGGTTCTTTGCAGTGGGGACCAGTGGCAGTGGGCACAAACTGTAAAATAGGCGGTTACCTCAAAACACATCAGGGAACACTTTTTTAGTTTTTTTCCTTTTTTTTACTGTGAGGGTGACTGAGCACTGGCACAAGTTGCCTGGAGAGGTTGTGGAGTCTCCAACCTTGAAGATACTGAAAACCTGTCTGGACATGGTCCGGGGCAATTGGGTCTAGGTAGCCCTGCTTGAGCGATGGGATTGGGCCAGATGACCTACAGAGGTGCCTTCAAACCTCAGCCCTTCTATGATTCTGCCATCAGCAAGGGTGCTTTAGAGAATCTCAGCTGTAACATTCACTTGGCCAGAAGTCAAGAAGAAAATCCCACCCTTGTACCAAACACTGTAGAATGATTCCTCCTTCATTATCTTTACTAGCTAGAGAAGAAAATACTTGTAGGTTCTGTGGAAAAGAAGAAAGATTGTGGAAACACAACAGTAGGCACGGAGTTAGTGAGCAGTATCATATGCATCACCACCACCAGATATTTTTTTGTTTCTGGTTCTCCTTCACATCTGTATGCCACATAGATCTTTGGAGAGGTTGTCTGTAAATGGAGACACGTGCTTGGCTGAGCCACCAAGGAATGACCAGTCACACCCTGGACTGAAACATTCACAGCGATCACTGGAGAGGCTGGACAACACCATCCTTAATTCTACTGCATTGTAGGTTGAAGCCAAGAAAGTGAAACGTTTCCCTCTTCCTGTACATGGATTATGAAACTTCCTACTTGTCCTGTGGGGAGGTCTGAGTCTCATCAGAAGACAAGGAGCAGTTGCAGAGACCTTTTAGCCCCTGGTTTAGAACTGAAGCTATAATAATATACGAAAACCCACTCTGCAGTTCTCCTGTAACTTCCAGAAACTTCAGTAACTATGAATGGTTATAGATGACTTTCAATTCCCATGTTCCCTCAGCACTGATTTCTTAAAAGACTATGCCATAACTAGTAAGTCTATGTCCAAAAATTGCTCTGTGGCTATGTTTTCTGAAAGACTGTCCATATTACATAAATAGAGTATCTGTCGTTCTTTTTGGTAAGAACTATTATCTGTCCGGTGCCAACCAGGCAGCAGAGATTATTTACTAGCAGCAATAGCTCCAGTGACTTGATTTTTCTGTCCATGCTCTGGAAATCATTTTTGCTGCGTTGTGACAGGCAGTAGAACTAGCTGACCCCAAAGGGCCTGTTGGACCTTGAGCGTGCAATGTCAGGAGCATCAGGAGTTTGCATGTCAGATTTAATGGTATCCAACCATTAGGTCACCGCACAGGAAGGTACAGCATGTAGATTCCCCTGTAGATCAGTACACATCAGTGCATAGTGCAAGTTACTCCAGTACTTTCTCTAGCTGCAGAAAATGCAAAGTTATCTTGGGCTTCCCTCAAACGTGTGTATTTTGAGAAGTACCATCACCAGTACCTGTCTGCACTTCTGTGAATTACACTGCATGTGCTTTTGAATGCTCTAAGTATCATTGCTGAGCAGGGGGCTTTGCTCTTAGTAAGTGGTCATGAGTGGGGGGTGTTAGTGTACTCATCAAAAAAGAAGTTGGCTTTGTGGCACTTCTGAGCACTCACTTTTGATGACCAAATTAATGTGACATTTGACTTGCCTGGTGAGAGTGGGAAGATGGCTGCTGAGTAGGACAGCTGGCCTGGGTTTAGCTGCCTGGCAATTTGGGGATGAAAGGAGTGAACAAGGTTCACAGAATCACAGAATCACAGAACGTTAGGGATTGGAAGGGACCTCAAAAGATCATCTAGTCCAATCCCCCTGCCGGAGCAGGAACACCTAGATGAGGTTGCACAGGAAGGCGTCCAGGCGGGTTTTGAATGTCTCCAGAGAAGGAGACTCCACAACCTCTCTGGGCAGCCTGTTCCAGTGCTCTGTCACCCTCACTGAGAAGAAGTTTCTTCTCAAAGTTCCTCATGCTTCCGGCCCATTCAGTGCTTTAAAAGAAAATTTTAGAAGTGTGGTATCAACCTCTCAAATGCTGCTTTTGGCATTTCCTCTTTTGAGTTAAAATAGCAAAACAAATCTAACACATTTATGAGATTAAGAACTGTTTGTATTTTCCCCTTCAGACATTTTTCATTCCAAAGCTGTTTGCATTTTCCTTCTTTCATTGGGCCCAAACAATATCTAGTCATGTTGTTCCAGCAATTAGTAATATTTGGAGATTCCCACAGTTCTTCTGCAACATGTTTTGGGTTTCAGCTCACTGACAGGCAGAATGTCTCTCAACCAAAGCACCAAAAGAGAGACTTCTTACTGAAACAATCGATCAAAAATGGCAATTGCCCCACAACACCCAATAAGCACAGCCCCTGCCTGGCTGAGGATAGCCTTGAGTTGCTGCATTGCTAAGAGCAGCAGAAGCGCAATGAGCCTCTTGTGCTGGGTACCAGCACATGGGCAAGCCTGGCAGCAGCGGAGGAAAAACATTGGCTTTATCCCTTCATAACGCAGGCCTGTGAAAGTGTCCTCGCTCATCCCGATGTTTGCAATTGGCTTCATCTTGAGGGGAGGGAAGTTACTGGTGTAACACATTTTAGCTATTCAACCTGAGAGGACTACAACACTAAAAGGAGAATGGGGGGACTTAAGTATGGTTTAGAATACTTTCTCTTTTAATAATAGGAATAAATGTTTGTGGAACATGTTTGTCAGCATCCTTTGAACTATCTTGCTGAAACTAATTAAGTAGGATAAAATCAAACCACTTCATTACAATTAGTTACATACCTAATTTTGAAAGTTTTATTCTTTTCTTTTAGAGCTTCTGGCATTTTGGGACATGGAGAAAGTATACAAATATGACCAGTACCTGTAAAAACAACCCAAGAAAATAAATAGAATCCTAGAATTATAATAACTTTTCAAGAGCTCATGGTTAAGCTTTGGGAGATTTCTGACACCTGGGGACATTGTTCCACATTGCCTGAGCCTGGCGATGGGGAGCTGCTGTGCAGAAGCAGAGCTCTGGGTCACAGAGAAGCAGCTCCAGCAGCAGCCCAGAAGACACAGCTGATGGGCACCTTTCTGCATCTCCTCCAGCCATCAACTCCCAGCTTGTTAGAAGCTTCCTAGGATTTCTTAGGCTCCTTTGAATGGCAGCAGTTGTTTGGGTTTCACTGGTAAAGTTGCAGCCAAAAGAGCCAAGGCTGATTTTGGCCGCTTAAGTGGAAAAACAAAACAGTATTTGTTTAATCATAAAAATATTCTTGCAAAATCCCTCCAGTGACTGCATTTCACACTGCACTGCCTGCAGGGATGCACAGGCAGGACCCGGGGCAGCAGGAGCACTGGGACCCCAGCACAGGGATGAGCATCCCTAGCAGCACGAGTCCCAGGCTTACCAACCAGCTATTTTTTGGGGCCACGTGATGGCATTTCATGGGTCAGTGAGGACGTCTGCACTATAGCTCAGTGGCGCCTTGCAGAAAAACCACCAGTGCTTGACGAGAGACATGGATTTCTCTAGGAGTGGTAGGAGTTAATCCAGAGGATTTGCCTCCCAGGTGGCCTCTGTTACACTTCTGTTAATCCCAGCAGGAAGCATATTACCTGCTTCCTTACAGCCTCTGTCCAAAACAGCTGGGAAGAAAAAAAATATTTTATGATCTTTAATGCTTCTTTTCTTTTTTAGTTTATTTTTTTATTACTCTTTAATAAAGTTGCCTCATCAGCCTCAGCTCTTGCTGTATTTAATATTTATGAATTTTCTATGAAGGCCTAGCAGTACAACATTGAGGAAGGTCCTGGTTTTAGACAAAGTGTCCAAGACCTCTCTCCAGCAGTGGGGAGGCTCCAGTTCCCCCGCTGGGGAGAGACTCTTTGTGTGTGTGTGTGTGTGTGTGTGTAAGTTCTGATGCAGGGCAAACACACTGCTGATGCAGTCTGTTTGACTCAAGCCCCCCTGGCCTCCTCTTTAATGACTTAAGGAACAAATCTCCCTTTAACCGTCTTCATAAGCATACGTAGGCTTCCCAGGCTGTGTGATGGTCATGTGTGCTGATCATCACCCCGGCACTTTTTGAATCACAAGGAATAGAGAGATCTACCTCATTGGGATCAGATGGGCGCTGTGGACTCTGCCCCAAGCAATGCCTCTGCGAATGACCATGTGATGGTGGTTTGGACCTGCTCTTGTCATCTATTCAAAGCCAAGAGCATTTGAAACACCAGTTTCTGAAGGGAAGGAGGGGAGGGAGGGTGAAGGCTGAAGGACAGTCATGTTTTGTCATGTTTTTCACAGCAGTAAATTATTTAGGACTAAATGCATCATACCTTCCTTCTCATACTTTACCTTTAGTTCAGAGTTGGGGAAGAGAAAAATTAGGGTCCTGATAGAAGGTCAAAGTATTTTGCATTTTACAGTGCATGGTCATTAATAATGTAATTACAAATGATAAAGAATACATCTTTTAACCAGATGGAAAGTAAGAATTTTAATCCCTTCATTTACCATCTAGTATCTGGTCAGTCCAAGGAGCCACTTATATTACAAGAGAAGTGTCTTCAGAAAAAACACCACAGTATCTGTATTTTCTGGCCTGATGCCTGCAAGTCTTGTAGAGCAACACACAGACAATGTCACCAGCCCAGAGACCAAGTGCGGATTTGGCATCTTTTCAAGATTTCTTCTTCTGATACTGAAAGTCCCCCTGAAGCAGACCCTAATTTTCCCCCGAGCCCGTGGATATGCACAAATTAGGACTGTGGACGAATACCAGTGCACCTTGCTTGCCTCCCCAAGCTTTCTTCTTCCAGTGGAAGAACAGATAGGAAGAAGTTGCAGTTTTATACTTGCGTGCGGCCAGTGCAAAAGCAAAGATAACGGCACTGAAAACTATGAAGCCCACTTGTACTGCGCCGTGAGAACGTTACAGTAGTATGACAAGCTATCTAGATTGTTCGGCATGAGAGTTGTAATCTGTGGTTACATACAAGCCTAACCTCAGCGATACCTGCAAATATGGTTAAAGCTGATCTACAATGTATCAGCTGGAGAAGGAAACATCTCTGCTCCTTTGCACAAGGAACTTGAACAAAAACTGTTTTGTTTCTCCTCCGTGACAAAAAACAGCCTCTGGGGCTCAGTGGAAGTTTTAGAAAACAGGCTAAAAACAGCTTTCCTACACTGAAGTGCTATTATTCTCTGGGATGGCTCTTTCTCCAGTTATAACTACTAATAGCTTGGCCATCAGTTAGATGGTTATTTTAAATTAAAAATAGTATTTTTTCTGGTGGCAGATTGAACTTGAATTACACACTGGCACACATTTATCTAGGCTCAATTTCATATAAAATATGAAATCTCGTGATGCATCAAAAAGCAGGAAGAGAAGGAGGGAGCAAAGCCAGACTTTGTGACATTGGCAGGGCTGGGCTGAGCCTCCTCAAAAGGACAGCGAGGATCCTCAGTGGAGGTGGACAGCTGGTCATCCAGACAAGCAGCCAGTACTGGGGTGGATGTACCTCCTCTGAAATCCAGTGAAGCTGAGGGACATTCACAGCCTGTGGGGAAGCGGGGGCAGACATTTTGTAAGCTCACGTGGAAGGGGAAGCCACCACAGCAGTGGTTTGCAGGAGTGGAGGCTGTGTTGCAAGGGCCATACTGAGAACAGTCTGTGGTGTCAGACACCCAACAAAGACCCAAAACATGGAGAGATTCAACCTCAGAGCTTATCAGTCAAGGCTGAGTTCAACATTTATGCGTGCAAACACAACTGCAGATGGTCACTAGAAACTTCAGATTCAAGAACCACTGCAAGGGTTCCCCTGGCTGCATCCTACTGCTCTTTGCCCTGGGCTTGGCCCCGTGCCAGTCCTGTGCTTTGTGCTTCATGCTCGTCCTTGTCACCTGTAATTCATGACAGTGGCAGAAACTGATGGAAATGGGAGATTGCACATTTGGCTGCTAAGTCCAGCAATCTACAGCACATAATGCCAAAAACAGGGAAGTGTTTGAGATGGGCACTCTCTTGAGTCTGATCTTTGAGTAATTACTCTTATCTGCATCCTTTGTGGCTGGGAAGGTGGGGTGGGCGCATTGTGTGACACCAAGACACTTATCTTATTTTGGACTAGATGATCCCTGTGGTCCCTTCCAACCTGGTATTCTATGATTCAATGATCTAGCGACATCTGAGACTCCAGGTGTTTCCCTGGAAGATGAATGCTGGCATTTAACATAGCAGTCTTGGGCAACAGCCCTATCAGCTGCTTCAGGGGAGGTTGGAAACAGGTCACCCATCACATGCACCTCAGGAATAGCAGCCTCATGGTGAGGATGTGTCTTCTTAACCCAAAGCAATGATTGATGGTTGGTGCCCTGCAGCATGAGGCTAGGTATTTCTTCTAACTTTCCATCCTGCCCAGTGTCATGGTGGATATTTGTGATGGATATATTCCACAAAATTTATTTTGTAAGAGACCAAAAGTAAACAAAACTTTCTTTAAAAGAAAATGAGCCAAATGCTTTCCTACTTCCCTGAGCAGTTTTGTACAGACTTGATGCAGTTGGTAATGAGGTTCCAGGTCATTTCTTATTTTGGGTACCATCTGCTGCAGTGGGAAATAACAACCAAATGTATTTTATAAACACCATATGAATACAGTTCATTTTGTCTAATAAAGTCCAAATCCTCTCTCCCAGCTAAGTATATGCTGAACTTGAAAAGATCATTCCTGAACATCAGTGCAGCTTCAGAAAGTCTATCACTTTCAAGCAGACACACTCTATATAATTCTTTTGCAATAGATTTTAGCATTTTACCCCAAGCATGGAAAGTGGGCTGCACAGGGCTGCTATGACAGCCAGCTATAAGTCTATGCATTATGACTTATGCATATTATGCATATTATGACATGACTATGCATGACAGACTTACTGCGGAGACGTTACAAGAAGAAGAAGAAATACTTCAGAATTTGCATTATTCTTCCACCTAGCCTTTGTGCAGCATTTTTCATTCTGCTGTCAAAGAGGCCTTTTGTCACGAAAAAAAAGATGTGATTATTTTTGAGGAGTCCCTCAAGAGAACTGTTTTACCAACTGCCCGCAGATGCAACTTGCTAAACCAACTGATTGCCTCTGAGGGTGCTCGCCATCTCTAGGACAGCTCCTGCCAAAGCATGTTCTTTACTACATCCCCAGCACTGCTTCCTAGCATCCACCTGTATCCCTTGTGCATCTGTTCCCCTTTTCCTACATGCCTGCCACAGAAGTATGGGGGAAAAAGTATATAGAAAGGATACAAGTAGATGGTCTAGACATGCTGAGGGCTCAGACAACACAGATTCTGGACTATTTTATCTGCACGGTCTGAACAAGCAAGCTTGAAGCACAGTCACACAGCTTCAGAGACAGCCTGGTACAGGCATCGCCATCAGACATACAACCCGCCTGGGAGGTACCCCGTGGGGTCCATGGTACTCAGCTCCGCTGCCTGAAGGAGTTTCTCCAGGGACAATGAGACAGAGCAATTTGGGGTAGTTGCACTGCTAATTTTGTCCGTAAGGAAAAAAAGTCTTCCTGGCAAAGAAATAGTTGACTTTAACTACTGGGAGCAGCATAGTAATGTACCTTCCAGTTTTGTTTTTTCTGCAATTGTAATTAATTGACTCCTTTGTAAAATTCTAGATCATGAATAATGAAATATATTAAACAAAACAGGCCTAATACAAATGCCTCCATTAAGGACTTTATTGAAACAGAGGTAGTTCTCATTGTATTTTGTTTAAGGAAGGTTCCAATTCATGCTTAGACACAACACAAACTAACATCTCATCCTTTAGCAGGTAGGATTTTGTGCTATGTGTTATGAAGAACCAGCTGAAATAAAGAAGTATCATACCTCTTGCCTCCCACTTTGTTTCCTAACCTACATTTGCCTACATTTGTCAGGGAACAACTTCTGTCTGTGTCTGGAGGCAGGTAATTCAAAGATTTTTTTTAAACCATAGTTCATTATAGTCTAAGTTTTGAAATCAGGTAGATAATGACTGCAAAAATCACCTCTTAAATCAAGTGGTTAATAACTGCATAGATTTCCTCTGGCTTATCTTTTTTTTTCTTAAGCTTGTCTCCCAGGATTTAGCGTTTTTATTGAGATCTTTCCCATGGTCTCAGGGAACCAGGCAGAGGCAGAACAACAAGGAGGTGGGTGGCAATGACAAGCCCTGTACCCCTGTACAGCCACTCTGAGATTGAGGGTAATTACCCAGAAGCAGGGGTGAGAGTCGCTCCTCCAAACCTTCCACCTAAAAGGTACAGGGTCATTTCTGAGCACCAACCTCTTCCACCTGCAGCACACAGATTCTCCTTTTGATGCTTTTATCTTTAGTCTGCATGCCACATCCAACCATACATTTGGGGGTGTTTCCTTCTCCTTTTCAACCCAAGTTCCTGTTTAGAAACAGATTTTCAGTAGCCTCTCACTAACTAGATTGGCCACTTCTTGCATTTTCCTCTCCAGTGCAACATTGTCTTGTTTTCATTTCAATGTCTTATTTATGAAAAAAGAATCAAGGGAGGGGGAACAAGGTCTTTCTCCCTCTTTTAGTCTCAGACACTACTTCATCTAATTGCAATACCCTGAATGAGGAACTGGTAAGTGAGGCTGAGTAGAAGGGAGCCGATTTACACCGCTGGCTACATCTGGTCACATCTCTCTTTCCAAGTCTTAAATTGCCTTCTGCCTCGGGGCTGGCCATGGTGAAAATACACCTGAGTAAGGGAGAAGACTACTAGAAAATAATGTACACATATCTATGCAAAAAATAAAGCACTTTGCCTGTTGTTTAAAAAAAAAGTAGCTGCCAAAAACAAGCAGAATTCAATAAAAAAACCCTCAACTATCTGTGGTGCAATCTGATTTCCAGATGGCCTCGTCCTTGTGGCAGCAATGTCCAGCTTCGCCAGGTGATGCACTGGCCGTGCTGGGCCGCAGCGTGACAGTGGCTGTCTAATCTGGGTGGGTTTTTTTGCTCTCCTGATGCTCTTGCTGCATGGCATCAGACCAGGGAGGGGAAAATCTCTTCTGTGGAGAGCCTTGACATGGATTCAAGCAGCGAAAACACACCTAAACACTTAAAAAGAAAGCTGGTCTGGACAAGGCTGTAAACTGGGGTCTTCACCAAGCCTTCGTCTTGTTGGTACTGAAGCAGGTGGAAACTGTCAGTTCAAAGGTAATAAATTTTGAAAAGCTTAGGCAGAATATCTTTATAGCAACCACGAAAGTGAAGCAGGTAAACTAACCAGCTGCAGCTTTGTCCTGCTTTCTACAGTTGGATTTTCCCCTTTTCTTTAGGAGCAAAAGCACAAAAGCCCAATTTTTCTCTTTTTATTTTGTTTTGTCTAGTACTTGTTTATCTCTAGATATGTGTTTAGATTGTTCCCATGTTGCAGGTCAGGTTTTGCATAGTCCATTACTTTCCAAATCATTATCCAAACAGGTTTTCAAATACATTCCAGCCTAGCCAAGATCACAACTTATATTTGTTTACATTTATCTATTAATTTGTTTATTTATTTGTTCGTTTATTTTTCTAACTTACATTTGTTTACTGACTTCATTTGTTTACTTATATTTATTTAGTGAAATAGGTATGTACTCAAAAACATACATAAAATACTGTCAGGACGGCGGAAAGAAGCAGAATCAATATTAAAGAAACAGATTTGAAGGATAACACAAATGTTTTTGTGTATGTGTGTGAATGTGTATTCTCTGGGTGCATAATTTGCCCGTTTTGGCAGGGTGTGATGCTAATTGCCCTGCGCTGCGTTCTCTCAACATGGACTTCATGTGTGGATTTTGCCCTCCTGAGTATAAGACCATTTAGGCTGCATGTATTTTTAAAGTAAAATTAGATGCCTGTGGAAGGTTTGCAGCAATTCACATTCAATTTAGAGCTGTTTTTTGAACCAGAAGAAATACACGAGCATCTGTTGCCCTGAAAATGATACAAAATGTAGTCACCAGGCAAAAATCAAGCATCTCTGAAAATTATTATTTTGGCTACATAATCAAGCAAGCAATTACTGCATTATCTACAAAGTATGATCATACATTATTAATACACTTTCAGAGAAAAAGGGTTTTAGTAAATGCAGTTTTTTCTGGCTTTTATGATACTTCAGACTCAAATGTAATTCTAACTGACTGAAAATACTTTACGGTCTTTGATCTCCCAGTTTAAGATGCAGTTTGGTTGGGCAGGAGAGACAGTAAAGACGGAGCAGGAAGAACAGAAGGATACAGGCATTTGTGTAAGTGATTACAGACATCCTTCCTATGTGTCATGCATGGCTGTAGCAGGATGCTCTGCTTCAGTGGGGGAAAAGACTCGACACTTGCACCTTTCTGTCCATTGTCTGGTGAAGGCAAACTACCAGATATGCTAGAAGTTCATGCTGTGCCTTGGTGTTGGAAAACACTCTGGACCAGCTGGACTCAGACAGAGAGAAAAACAGAAGAATGATACAAAAAAGGAAAACATTTTGATAAGCCAGAAAGGTCACTGAGCAAACAGGTTTGGCTTAGCAGCAAGTGACTGACAGTCAATACTTAATTCTATAAAAACCCTGTCCCATTCCTGATCAGGTAGGATTCTGACACACTTCCCCCATGAGCTGTGTTTGATTATCCCCCCTTCATGTGGGGATGCCCCTCAAACGGTTACTTCTCAGAGGCCGAATGAAAGTGAACAACCCACGGTCATTGGACAGGGTAAGTAACATCAATCCCTATTCAATAACTAAACTACCTTTAAAATATTGAGTTACTTATTGTTCTAGATCTAGTAAATGCTAATTAAGTAGTTGCTATAGCACTTACATTGTGTAGTAAATATTCCAACTGATGTCCTCTAGCCCAATCACATTATTATGAATTATAGTAAAATTCTGCTTTGTTTGTACATACAGTCCAGTCTTCCATCCTTAATCCCATACAGGACAATTGGCGCAGTGAGCAGGGCAGCCAGCAGTGTTGGCAGACCATTTTGAAAAACAAGTAAAGGGCTTAGTGGGTTATCTACTGAAGTACTATATAAATACTGATTCTGAAGTTTGCTGATCAATTGGTGTGACTTGGAAAACATTCAAGCTAAAATAGATTTAAAAATAGGGAATCACTGAAGAATAGAAAAGGAAAAGGTATCACTTGTCATGTGTTGGGGCTGTGTATAAAAGCCATGGAGAGAACAAATTCTAAATACAAATAATGATTTAAATAATGAAATAAAGGAATGGAAGCAAGCATAACTGTCCCTAATGTTGCACAAGAAGTGATTAGAAGGACAATTGAATCCAAAGAAAAGGGTAGACTTGGAAGAAAAATTGGAACTAATATTACTAAGTGACTCCAATCCTCTAGATGTTAAGAAAATCTGAAAATTAGTAGTATCTGCTGAGGATTGGGATGGTGATATTTGGGAAAGCCCTGATGAAAATGATGATAATGATGAGGAAGATTGGCACTCCAATGGAACAACTGTACCTTTGGCTTGCACAGATGTGGAAATTCCCAGACTGAAAATGAGACCCATAATTAAAACCAAAGTGTCAGAAGGACCTCAGGGAGGTCAGAGGAGAAATACAGACAAAACTATGCCCTGGGATGCCCTGCAATTGTCAAATTTACAGGAGAAGTATATATCATAATGAAGCATTACAAGATCTCCAGGTTCAGAGACAGCCAAACCTCATTTAAGGACAAATCTTGCACAACAGAGTAAATCAAGCAAAAGAAATGGGCTGATCTGATGCCTATCCCAGTGAACAAACCCGCCCACTAACAAAGGCTCAGAATGTGAAGGACGGAGACCTCCTGAGCATCGGGTGAGATCCTTTAAATCTAACCTCCCTGTGATAAAAGACAAAACAAAATCAGAACTTTTTCATTCACGAGAGGAACAAAATGAACTCTGGAGAATTGCAAGGGCTTTAGGCATTACCCATGCAGCCTTAAAGGGACCACCCATTGCAATTATAACAGTAGTGCAAAACATAGAAATAGTGCACAATGGATTTTTCCTTCTTTTAATGGGGTAGCCTGTTCAGAGTCTCCCCACTGAAATATGCCTCTATTTTCTCTTGCAGCACCCTGCAGGATAGCAAACAGAAATGTTGTGTTCCTGCTACTACTCCAAACCCTGACGTTGCTGCTTCTCCTAAGTTGTGGTCAAAAGAACCCAGAGTGGCCATGGTCTCAAGCTCATGTTAAGTGAATTCAGAAACAAATGGAGCTAGCTGTACTAACCATATGCAATGCGACTGTATTTACTATCTATCCTATTGTGCAATTAGGAATTGACAGAGATAACACAGTACTATACCCTATAGAACATCAAGTATGAGCTTTCAGAAACAACCACACAAATGCTTGGCAAACAACTGATGTTGCTGCTTGTATCATGAAAGAACAACACGGATTTATTTGTGAAAGCAATACTTTAAAAGCCCAAGACGTCTGTCTAGACATGGAACAGAGTGTTTGTCATTTTGAAATGCATTCTGATACTAATCCTGAATCTGTCATAGTGTATATTGGGAAAGCATGTATATGCTTAAGAACCTCTTGTAATGATCTGACAATAGATGATGAGAAAGTGCAACTTGATAACCACCCAAATTTATTCATTTGTAATTTCACCTATATATTAGGATGTGACTTTAACTATCCATACCCACAATATACTATGTAACTCCATATATCAGAATGGACATCACTTTGGCCAAAAAGCTGCTAGAACATCCTGATTTACATGAATTGGTACAATGAATGAAAAAGGAAGGTCAGAAAATCCTGATTACTGTACATCATGATGCAGAGAAAATACATCATGTTCTTGGACGAGTGAACAACA
Organism: Mesitornis unicolor; assembly: GCF_000695765.1. Lineage (NCBI taxonomy): Eukaryota > Metazoa > Chordata > Aves > Mesitornithiformes > Mesitornithidae > Mesitornis > Mesitornis unicolor. The sequence goes on along the minus strand of NW_010198174.1, from coordinate 23,551 downwards.
TCGAGATCAGTGGTGGGAAACCTTGTTTGAATGGTCGCCAACTGTTACTGAGACTTTGAACTTAATGTTACACCCTGTCATAGTATTCCTAATATTGGTAAAACTATGTTTGACTTTCATAATTGTCTATTTAAAAGTATGTTATATGATCTGAGGCACAGCACAACTGAACCCACCTAAACCACACATATTAAGGTAACACGGTCAAGTATAGAGATTGATGTTTCTCATTGTATTTGATTTGATGTCAGCATACACATATATAAGAGGTGCCTTTGTAGCATGGAGGCAAAAGGTACCTGCCCTACCCCTTCATGAGGTAAAGATGATTGACTGCAGTCACAGGGTGGAGTGTAGCAGGATGCTCTATCTCAGTGGGGGAAAAGACTCGACACTTGCTCCTCTCTGGTCCTCTGTGATGAAACCAAGCTAACAGATATGCTAGAAGGTCATACTGTGCCTTGGTGCTGGAAGTCACTCTAGACCAGCCAGACCCAGTCAGAGAGAAAAACAGAAGACTGATGAAAAAGAACATTTTACTAAGCTAGAAGGATCACTGAGCAAGCAGGTTTGGCTTAGCAACAAATGACTGTCAGTCAGTCACTTTATTCTATGAAAGCTGTGTCCCATTCCAGATCAGGTGGTCATCAGGTAGGGTAAGTAATATCAGCCCCTATTCAATAGCTAGCTAGCTTTAAAATATTGCTTTACTTAGTGTTTTAGATCTAGTAAATGCCAATTAATAAGTAGTTGCTATAGCACTTACATTGTCTAGTAGACATTCTGATTTATGTCCTTTAGCCCAATCACATTACCATTTATAATAAAATTTTGCTTTGTTTGTACATACAGTCTAGTCTGCCATCCTTCCACCTGTACAGGACAATATGCCAAGCCAGAGAGCCAATTTTCCAGTGGAAAAGGATTTAATGAATGCAAACAGTATAGCGCACTGTGCTATATACAGGTCATTGTATTCACAAGTTCAGATATACAACTCGGCAGGCAATTTTCACTGAGCACCAGAGTTTCAAACAGAACGTTTGCCAAACTCAGAAAAGAGCCCAAGTGAGGTGCTTACTGACCTTTGATGTTCTGGGCTGTTGTGACTTTACAAACTAATTCCCATCTTCAAAAGCATCTTAAACTAGGATTAGTTTCAGATAATTTTGGCTCTCTGAAAGTTTGGCAGGCTGGCCAGGCTCCCCTCCCCCTGGTTTATTTCTGCAGCCGGCAGTGAGACTGTTTCACCTGCCTTGGATGCTTTCCCTGTGACAGGATGAGTCACTCAAGCCTACAAAGCTAGCATTTATACTGCGGAAGCTATGGGAGATTAATACTTTAATCATTAACAGGTTTAGTCAGTTTGTAAATGACTTCTGGAAATGGAAACTAGGTTTCCGATTAATTTGGGCAGGTGAGTGTTACCTCAGCCCTGACATGACCAAGCTGTACAGTCTTCTTGTTGAACTGCATGCCATAATCTAACACTACCAGCTGATTTGCAGACTGTTTTGGGCAGGATCTCTCTGGGTTCTATTCTACTTCATTTTCTAGAAGATGCTCGAAAGTGTATCCTAAAATGTCAGCAGGAAATATTTGTGCCTTAACTTCTTTAAAAGAAAACATGAGAGCAAAACCTAGCTGGGAAATATCTGCCCGAAACTTCTGCTACTGCCAGAAAGTCTACTAGAAAGAAGTTAATGTAGAGTAAGTGCACGTGCGCATGTGTGTGAAAACATTGGAAGGCAGGCCTCACAATAATTAGTTATACAAATTACCACTAATAAGTGGCATTTCCAAATGACATGAGATAAATTCATTCTTGGCATGAGGAGGGGTAATCAGTCCTAAATGCACCCTTGTGGTATAGGTATTATTATTACCCCAGTTTGACAGACAGAGAGAGATGGTGCTTTGCCCTTGGCAATTCAGCTTTCCAGAAGCCTGACTAATATAATTTATGGTGGAAGATTACACTATGCTCTTCAGATGAGAGTTCTTGTAACATCGTAATGCTATCCCATAAAAAGATGCTTGGGGTATTTTGGAAAACTGATTCCCAGCTAGAAAAGTCAGCAAGCAGGTTCACGTTGGGGTGAGCTGGAAAACATTTAAATACACAATGTAGCAGCATATGTGAGAGCACAAATACCTCGATAAGGAAAACTTGCTCTTCAGTAACAGAAACTTTCTGAGTGTCTTTTATTCCTTTGAAAATTCACACTTTTGGTACATAAACACCAGCTCTGCTCAGCATTTGAGGTTTTCTATAACATGGTCCCTGGTGGGGCTCTAGGGCTTTCTCTGCAGCACATAAACCATACTAATGTAGGGCTTGAGCCTGTCCCCTCCCCAATTCATTTGCTGGCAAAGACTCGGTGACTGTTGGTTCAATGTGCCAAACGAAAGAGTGCTGCTGCACTTCGGTAGGGCTCCCAAGCAAAGGAACATTTTAAAGTCATGCCTTCAAAGATGTGCTATCCATAGCATGAAGAGACTTAAACCATACACCATATGTTTAGCATATAAAGGCTTCAACACATAGCAAGTTACAGCTGGACAGACAGATTGTATGTTGAAGCAATTTCCTCCAAAGTGATCTGTAAAACCCACAAGCTATCTTCATTTTCTACATGTTTTCATTCAGTGCAAATAATTTTAGACAATCATAATAATTTGCTAGGACACAGAAATCTAACTTTCTTGGCTGAGAATGGAACTTGGGAACAAACAAGATCAAACAATCAAAACTGACTGAAACTTAAGCAATATGTCTGGTACATGTTTCTAATGCTAGGATGTTGTGGGAAAAATAGCATCTTATTACAAGTCAAAAACGCAAACAACCTGAATGATGGCTGCACAATCTTTACTTGATTACACAGGGGAAAAAAATATATTTTCTACACACAATTCAGATTCTAACAGTTCTTAGTCAAAGAGTTTATCATTTAAATTTTGTACTTCCTTAGATTTTAAAATTATATAAATGCAAAAAATGCAAACTGTTGGTTTCTTTTCTCTGAGAATTGTTGCTTGGGACTATTCTGAAGCACTCAGAGGCAAATAGTCTTTACATGCTGTCTTAACTTTGAAGCTCCAGATACAGGATACTAGTTTGTTGAACTAATGTGTGTGATTAGAAAGGGTCTTACCAAAAATTAATAAAGAGACACAATAAGAGACTGCTTATAACATCCTCAAGATTAAGTTCCCTTCTGTGGAACGGTATGATGTTCTTCATGTACAACGCAAAAAAAAGTTTTAAATTAGTCTTCAGAGAAGCCTTAGGAGCTGGAAGCATTTAGAAATGTGCTAAAATGTGTAACAATAAAATGCCTTTTTTATACATGTAGGTATCCTAATAAACTAAACCCTGGCATTATACACTTAGACAAATGCCCATGTCTAAAACCCACCCCCTTGCCCACTGGCCTCTCCTCTCTCCCCAGAAGGGCAGGGGCTGAGACCCATAAATTCAGGCTGGGGCAGATTAGCGTGATGAACAAGTGCCAGGGACGATTGGAGATGCCATCAACCAGCACTTTCCCAGCGAAACTTAAGGTTTCATGGATAACATTTATGCCTTGAATTTTTCCTTGAATAGGCTGGAGGCCACCTCAAACCAGGCATTACATGCCAGGAGAGAGTACCTGAAGGAAAGCAGTGAGGCTGCCAGCTGCTGCCCAGGGCAAGGTGAAAGACTCCCATGTCGAGAGCAAAAGACAGCCCAGCTCTGGCTCCTGTGGTCCTCTCACTGAGCTCCCTCAAATCACAGGAAATGGAGCCACTCGAGTGCCATTTCTGTCACATGGTCATGCAGGGGAAACTCTGCAGTCTACAGTATCAAAGACTCAGAAACTGTTGGCTTTTCATCCACACTTGGAAAAAGCTGAGATGTAAACTACTCAAATGTCTTCAAAAACTGTGAGCAAAACAATTCAGAGTCATTGCTTCTCTGACTAAATCTTGAGCTGCATTATGCACTGAAGAATGAGTAAATGTCTAAAAGGTCTGCTAAAGAGAATTACAAAATATTTCAAACTGAGAATCCCATGAAAAATAATGCAGAAACTGGATTGTTTCTCTTAAATTTGTATACTGCTGTTGAGACTGCACTCTTTAGGGTGCATTTGTGTGCACAGACGCGTGTGTACACAAGGAGAGAGGGAGAAGAGAAACCCCCTGGCCTAGGCAGTTTCAGTTTAGCCTTGTTGCAAAATGTAGGTGGTTTACTATGTTTTTGTCTGGGCAGAAAGGAAGCAAAAGGGCTTTACTGGGAAAGCTGCAAGTTCTGCCCGTCCCATGAGCCGCAGATGCCCAGGAAGCCGAGGCACTGGTGTGGCTTGTGCATAGGAAGCGCTGCCTCCTCTGTGTCCCCCTCACTCCGACCCCGGCCCCCAGACCGTGCTGCTGTGTCAACCCCTGACACTTATCTAAGGTAGAGCCGGCTTCCTTGTACCCTGCCTGGTGTGTGGCAACCTGCTGCTGTTTCATTGCATAACGAAACTGTTGCATAAGAGGAACTTAAGAAAGGATCAAATAATTAACAGTGAATAACCGCCACTGCGCATTTTGACAATCTGAACCCAGAAAATAGTTAGAGGGGGAAAAAACCAGCATGAGAGAATCTGTTTCCTGAAATGGTGTAGGGCTGGTTTAAATCCCATGTCACTTTTCTCAGCCAAAGACTCATCCTAATTAGTCCAGACCAAACCAGCTGGGGCTTAATCATCTGCGTATTTTATGAGTAATTCTCTAATCTTAAGGGATGGGCTTTTGCCTAATGATGGGTTATCTTTCACAAGCCCAGGCAAAAACACAGCTCCTTGCTGGTGTGACCTCTTGAACATTTTCTGGGTCCTGGCCCAGTGCAGCCTGACATGGTCCTGTGCCATCCCTCACCACAGGACCAAAGTGACACTTGGCTGGTCCACTGCAAACATCTTGCACTAAGGGGACTCTGGCACAACTTGGTAAAGTATGACTCTGTACCAAATAAGAGATACAGACACTGGCCCAGAGATGGGATAAACAGCAGGAGGAATCAGGAGGGTCTTCTGCCTCTGAAGTAGCTGTAGATGTGATCTGCCTCTGCATCTGCCGAGAGTGTGTATGAGCCCAGGGGACATTTTGCTGATCCATGGTGGGGTCAGCAAGCAAAGATTCCCTTTGGTGTCCTCACCCAAGTGACAGAACTGAGGACAATTAGTCATAGGACAGTTAGAAAACCTGGGACAAAAGATGTCAGAAATAAGAAACCTTATACACAGGCATTCATAAAGACTTGTACACTATCATCTTATACCAACTTCCATTTTCAAAGCAAAAAATATATCTCTTTGCGAAAGCAGTGTAGCTCCTTGAACACAGTTATTGATAATCTCTGCCAACTTGCAGCAGAAAGGACAAATGCTCTTTTCTACTGATGAAGTCCAAGTCTTTGGATGGAATAGTCAACGAGATCTATCAGTAGCATCCTAAAAATGTTCTACCTAGCAATCCAAAACCATGTTATCAGTCACAAGCCTCCTGATATCACGATCACATCACTCATGATATTTGTCACCTCAGGCTCTGGCAGAGAACCAGCATACATTTGGGAACTTTCTTCAGTCTTTTGGGAAGGGTAGGGAGAACTCCATAGAAAACTGACACAGGATAGTGCACAGCAAGGGTGGAGCTGTGTGCTGAAATTTGGCCAGAGGTGCTGGGCAGGATGAGTACTCCTTCCTGGATTTCCTACAGTAGCACTCGGGCATATAAAGAAAATGTTCTGTTATTATTCAGCATCCATAATAAAATGGCATTAAGTCAGAACCTACTGTTAACTCTTTAGTAGCTGTACTCAGATTCTTCCAGCATGAGCTACACACTAATGCAAAATGCATTATGCTTTTATGGTAAAATCCCACTGACTGCACCAAGAGGTTAATTAAACTGGAGAGAACAAAATAAAGAGGCTTTTAGAATGAATTATTGAGGAGATCATTAAAAATCAGGCACACATGAGAAGAATGATACTTAGAAAACCTAAATGTAAACACACATTCCTAGCTTAATGTAAGAGTAAGAAAATAAATAGAAGTTATCCATGCATTGCTACTATCTATTGTTAAACAGCAGAGTTAGCCTGCATGCCTTTAAGAACCACTTTTAATTGTGAACAACATTTTTGGTGCAGAGAACTAAGGAGGGTGAGATGGATGCTCTAAGGGGAGCAGAATCAGACCCCTCACTCTGTGTGGACGACTTGGGTCTTGCTTCCTCATAGACCTGCTCCTCTCCCTTCAGGTAATGCAGGCTGGGGTACAGCAAATGGAAAGGGGATCCCAGGTCTAATGACACCAAGTCACCAAGTGCCATGATTCTTGGGACACCGTATGACAACGCAGTGTTGGGGTGTAGGCAGTCACCACCTGTCTTTGCCCACCACTGATTCCTTGGTTGTGTGGACTCAGATGTTCGAGCAGTCCAATGTCACTGGCTGCTCTGCAATCGAGCAAAAAAAAAAAGGTCTGGAAGCCCAGATTTTCTAGGGGGAGGGAAAGAAAGCAGTGGCAGCCTCCTTGCAGCCTTGGCCCCAGCCAGGGCTTGAATCACGTGATGTGGCTGTAATAACAGGGCCATTTCTATTTCTTGCCGCTCGTCTCTCTGCTCTCAGAACTGTTTTTGACCAAAGTTGGCCAGCTTGATGCTACACCAGCCCCCCCAGTGTGTGAGTCACCTCTTGAGCTGTCAGATGTACAAGGAGTCTCAAACACAGATGCTTTTTCTCTAAGAAGACTTTGCTTGACGGATGCTGAGAACATCAGCAGATTCACCGAGATTGGCCTTTGTGGTATTTTCTGGACACTGAATGCTTTATTTGTCTCCTCTTGTGAAGTTACAGTGCTGCCACTGGGATTTTCAGTTGTACAGCTGCCATTTTACACTTTGAAGAAACAACAAATGCCTGAATTAATGTGAACTTTCTAGGTCTGAGTCTCAGAGTTACCAAGTCTCTGTTGGGGCAACAATAAGTGAGGTTACAGTACGTATAAATTATACTTATGCCCCACTTGCAGTCCCTTTACACAGTCAGAAAGATATCAAAAGGTACATGAACATTAGGCCTCCAGTCTAGATTACATCTATTTGTGTCAGGCAGGAGACAGAAGGAATTTGCAGTGATAAAACTTGGTGCTTTTCTCGGGCTCCATGAGACCCTTCATTTTGAGCTGTCTTGAGGTGCAGCCTGCAGATTTTTAAAGCTGTAATAGAGAGGCACCAGGATAATGCTAAATCACTGTCCCACTCTGGAGCTGTGCTCTGCAACCCTTCTGTCTCTACGTTTAACAGGGGGACTTTTGCATGCAATTTTCATTATTAACGATCTGAAAAGAGTTATTTCTTTACCTTAAAAACAATTCCCTTCTATTTCCATTGAGAAATTGCTATTGTAGAGGTGGAAAGGTCCTGCTTTCTCTAAGTCAACTCAGTTCAGAAGAATTCAAGTGAACACTTTGCAGTATTTATCTTCAAAAATCTGACTGGATTTCAGGCTGAAGGGCAATGAAAGAACAAGGCTTTGGGATCCCAAGGATGTTGTGAACACTTGTCCCAATGCGGCAGTTCAAAATGACAAGTTCATGCATCTCCGTCAAGTCTCTGCCATTGTGAGAGTTGCATTCTTGTAAGGTCAGCAGCCGTCATGAAATGTTTGCTGTGATTCTCCCTCTTAAAAGGATTCATGTGGGCACTTCCTCAGCCTGAATTTGGCCAGAGGGATAAGTTTCTAGTGAGGTATTAGGGTTTAGCCTTCTCTGAGTTATGATAGTGTTTTGTGATGTTTCACCAAATGTATATTCCACAGACGAATAATTACCTACTACTAGAGAAAAACCTGCTTCTCCATCAAGCCAGAGACATGACCTTCTTTGTTTTGAGGAGTCTTTCCTTCAGATCACCTTTTCTGGTTTCATCTGTAACTTGCAAGACAAACCTTGTGCTTGAAGTCAGCTAACGGATAACCTATACTACAGCGACTGGCACTGTCATCTGGGAGGCAAAACACTAAATGCAAAATAATCTCCTTGGAAAACACGCTCTCAGCTCCTGAGTTCAGACTTCTTTGCTAAGAGCGGCCACACGGGCTCAGCAGCTGCTGCTGTGAAGCTGACAGGCTCCAGTCACTGCTCCATGACCAAACATCCTGTGTGAGGTCCAGCCACCACACAAGCCACCATGGCAGCCTGAGTAGCACTGAGGAGGGTGCGTGGGCACGAAGGGCATTAGGGAGGAAAGACCTCTTAGTGGCCATGGCCTGGGCTTCTCCCAGGTGGGCTGGGCAAAGGGGAGCACAGTACTGCCAAGCAAGTGAAAGCAGTGAACAGGGGGATGGAGACTCAGCTGTGGGTGAGCTCTCCTAAAGCTACCACCCTCCCCACAGCCCTCACTTTGCACTAACAAAACGGTTGTTTTGCCCCACCAAGACCTGCATCTCAGAGTAATTTCTGAAAAGCAGTTTTGCTCTCTGTGTCCTGCCCAGCCCGGCATAGCTCACTCCTCCATCTGCTCTTCCTGCATGCACCTGCCTGTTGCCTCACCCCACAGCTTCCCAAATGCACTTTTACACGGCTCCCTCCAGTGTAAACTGCTGATTCAAACGGATGACCCTGGTCCAAGAAAGCATTTCCTCCAGGTCATGAACAGCCAGAAAACTCACATTGGCAATTTTAGGAGCATGATTAAATCTCTGCCACCTCAGTTACTGCTGGCTTTTACACATCTTAATACAGAAATCTTCACCTGCCATTGCAGACACCTTCAATATATGCAATGCTTCTGCCTTAATCCATGTGATTGTGGTCCTAGGACTCCCTGGTCTAGCAAGGGCAGGGAACAAAGTACTCCATGAAAATATGCGCTGGAATTTATTTTTTGAAGGGCACAGTCATCTACATTCCCTGCTATTGTGGATTTAAATGCAGATGTCTCACAAATGTGCAGATTTTTTTCGCTCTTCCTCCAAAAGAAAAAAAGGCAAGTGACACGACATGTGCTGTGTGCCACGGTTTGTTTTACAGGAGAGGATAGGGACATGTGCCAGGACAAGGTGTCACCATTTAACTAACTTTCCTGAATATTCAGATGAAGCTGGTGGCTTTCTGCTCACTCTTGGCATCAAGCTGCCCTGCTCAGTAGCTCCCCAGCTTCTGTTCGTTGGCTGCTGAGTTGCCTAAGCTCATTTGTCCCCTCAAGATGGTGTGAGCCACACTCACGCTGTCTTTTCTGTTGTGACTTAAAATCTTAAAATGAGATCTTAAAAGAGTTAAAAAATCTTATAGCTATTCTTTTTCACTAGTGTCTACTTGTCAGCATGGTACAGTAGTTAAACTAAAGCTTTTACGTCTCCTTACATCACCAACTATCACAATGACTGTGGGGACAATGGAGTGCAATGGAGAAAGGGTTGAAATTTAGTCCCTGAAAGAGAGTTTTGTCTGCAGCCACTGAGGGGTTGAGGATGCACCTTTCCCGAAATGTCTCTACTGCAGTGACTGCCTATGGCCCAGCAGCCAAAGGCTTTGCTGAAGACAGGCTGCCATGCCACCACAGCTGCCCTTCCCAGCAGGGATAGCTGGGCTCTTCTTTCTGATGGCTCAGTGGCAGTGTGAAACAACAGCAAGTGCTGGAGACTGCACGAGGCAGGCTTCTCGACACGAGATTTGGAAGACCCATCACAGTGCCAATGAACAACAGGGGTTTCTCTGGGAATCCCTTTTAAACTGGGATAGTGGCCCCATTTCTGGTGTCCGATGGGTTATAGAAATGAATGCTAGGAAACAATGCTGAGAGATCATCCAGTCTGTTCTTCTACCTCCATGCAGTATATGCAGTTCCTAATCTGTTTCTTGGAGACATTTGCTGATCTGCCTTTAAAACCTTCCAGAATGGCATCTCCACAGCTTCCCACGTTAGCACTGCAATACTTCACTGGATGGGTACAAAGTAAGTAATAAAGTTTAACCTCAGTTACCTTTGGTGATATTTCTTATCCTAATCACAAGGCATTAGGGGAGAAGCTCTTGCATTAGGGTAGAAGCTTCTGCTGCTGGCTATGGTGCCTGCTTCTGACTTAAGGGAGACAGTTGTGGAGAGCACAAGTCCACAAAGCCTTGAGGCTGCAGAAATGCCCCGAAGGGACCTGTAGCTGAGGTTCATCTCTCCTCAAACTACGACAGATGTGAATCTAGGATAGCTTTGAAAGAAATTTCACTTAACTTACTATAATCCTGCTCTTAGAATGCCAATTATCTTTCTTCACGTTAAATAAATACTTCTAATTTCCAAATAAATTGTTCCCCCACAGTGCTGTGTGGGCTTGTAGGAGACATGAAAGTCTAATACCATTGAATATTTATAACAATAGCAAAAGGGACATCCGCTGTGGAACAGAAGAGAGAAGCTTCCCCTCTTCTATTCCAGTATTTATAATTGAATCGGAAATATTTGAATCGATGTGAAAGCAACTCACTAGGCAAGGTGTAGCTTCCACAGAGAAATAGTACACAACCTGGAGTACCGTGTCTAGCTCTGGAGCCTTCAGTACAAGAAGGACATGGAACTGTTGGAGTGGGTCCAGAGGAGGGCCACAAAAATGATCCGAGGTCTGGAGCCCCTCTCCTACGAGGACAGGCTGAGAGAGTTGGGGTTGTTCAGCCTGGAGAAGAGAAGGCTGCGGGAAGACCTTATAGCAGCCTTCCTGTACTTAAAGGAGGCCTATAGGAAAGATGGGGACAACCTTATTATCAAGGCCTGTTGTGACAGGACAAGGAGCAATGGTTTTAAACTAAGGGAGGGTAGATTTATACTGGATATAAGGAAGAAATTTATTACAATGAGGGTGGTGAAACACTGGAACAGGTTACCCAGAGAGGTGATAGAGACCCCATGCCTGGAAACGTTCAAGGTCAAGTTGAGTGGAGCTCTGAGCAACCTGATCTAGTAACAATGCCCCTGCTCACTGCAGGGGTTTGGACTAGATGGCCTTTAAAGGTGCCTTCCAACCCACAGCATGCTGTGATTCTGTGATTCTGTAATCCTAGTCATAGGGTCAACATCAGAATGCACAGACACACACACCCCACCCCCTTAAAATATATGGTTGTAATTCTGGTATTTCTGGCCTTTTCCATGCATAAGTTTGCCATCATGATAATGCCATTTAAACATGGAGGGGGCAGGATTGTGTGTGTGAAAGTAAGCCATTGTTTCAGAGCTTGAAAGTCATAAGTTTTCTTGAAGGACATTGACTCTTTTCAGTACAAAGGGCAAACACTTCCTCTCTTGCTTCAGCCTCTCCAAATTCATGTGGACAAGGTGGACTCCCACATTGGAAAATAACATCCCCAAACTGAATGAAATTCAATAGTCTTTTAAGCTACTGAAAACAGATATTAAAAATACAATTCTTGAATGGCCACAATAACAGCTTATGCTATGGGCTCTATCTGTAATTTAGAGAATAAAATCAAGTCTTTGAATTTAAGAAGAGTGGAAAAAATCACCTTAAAACATAAGCATCATTTTAGTTGCTATTTATTGCAAGTGGTCAATGCTGACAGGACTATGAAACCCCAAAATTCACTAATAAGTGAATTCACTAATAAAAGCTGTGAAATCATAAGAATGGTTTCAAAGCAGGAAATTAAGAAGACAACATCTGTGGGCTTTATATCAGTCCAGAAATGTTTTAATGCTCCCTCAACACCTTTCCAAGTGTTAATTTTTCCAGGAACTGCAGCTTCAAGAAAAAAAGTTAGAAAATTTAATCCATTTATTAGGAGATTTGGAACAATTTTTTTTTTTACATTACTTATGATGGTGGATGTCTCTAGAACACTGGAGTAAATTGATTTTTAATAACCAGCTACTGCTTACCTCCCATGTCTTACATACCCATGTGATAGGAACATTAAAACAGCAATCTCCTGCTACATTTCAACCTTACACTCTGCTGAAGCACAGCTTGCAGTCATAGCTTTTCAAGAAGTGTTGCACAAAATTAAGCCTCTGGGCTGCTGCTTGCACACAAACCCCCAAAGTAACTGATATAATAGCTCTTAGTCAGCTTGAGAGAGGAAGCCGAGAGATGCAGTGTTTTAATAAATATTTCAGTGCATGTTTTAATTAGTATACAACTTTGCACATAACACATGAAATATTTCTTAAAATCTCTGAAATAGAACCCTTTGGGTATTAAGGATTGCAAGACAGCCTCCTCTTTCTCCTCCCCTTTGCTGAGATCACATATGTTAAATACAAGATCTTAATACAATACTTACATTTCTGTTCTTTAGCACAGAAATAGCCTTTTCCAGCCACTGAGCTTCTTGACTTCCTGAGTCTCAGACAACACTGCCATCCAAAGATCCTACTCATCTACCTCACTTGAGGACATATTTCTTATAGGCAGGATCCTCCAGTGGAGGCATTGTAAGAGACTTGATACTGCTAAATGAGCTAGAAGGCACAAGTGCTTGTGTTGGGATTTTGCTAGGGCAATTTAAGCCATTTGGGACTTTCTGAATTCTTAAAAAGATAAAAGAAAGTTGAGATGTGCTGTGTTGGCCCAACCTGTGAAGTACCATGCTCAGGTTCATGTGTGCCACGAGACAGGGTGAGCGTTATGCCTGAAAGCATGAGGCAAAAACACAGGAAACGCCACTGTCAACCCCTCAGCTGCTCGTGAGTCATAAATCTGCAGCAGAGCCATGCAGAAGTTGTAAGTCCTGTCCTGCATATTTCTACAGACTTTTTTTGACGTGCTGATGCTATCAGCTAAAAGAGCAGAAGACACTTTAACAGGATGTTAGAAAGGCTCTGCTCTGCTTGGGTCTGGGCCAGTAAGAGGAATGGTGTGTGCTCCAGGAAAGCTACTGTGCATCTCTGAGTGCTGCTTGCTTTCTCTAGAGCATGCCTTACATTTGACTAAATTTATAAATCCCTGTTTTAAAAATAGCTGATTTCCTTCCTGACCAGGATACATTAACAACATTTATTGGCTATCCTGCATGTTTTACATTTGATTTCTCCAGTCATGTTCTCATCAAGTAGTGTGTTCATATAGGGAGGCAGGGTGATCACTTCCAGACGGAGCATGCTTGTGTTTCTGGGAACACATTTGTTCATGCGTGAAAAATACTTTTTAATGTAAATAAAAGACTCTTCACAAATATCTATACAAACAGACAATTGTATAAAGGCAGATGAAAAGGATGCAAGTATGGCTAATTGAATTATGAATCCTTGGGAGAACAATTTTCCATCAACCACCTAACTCCATCCACTCAGTACTTGAGAAGAGGGTTTCAATGGACATGGTAGTGCTACATGACTTATCCTCCTGTCACATGTGCTAACATCAGCACCCTCTGACCACCATTCTTCAGCCTCAATTTAGCAGTATCCCTGCAGCATGCAATGAGCAACCACTGGTACAGCCCTACATCAGGTGTCAGCACCAACTGACTTCTGCCCAGAACCATTCGGTCTCAGTTGTTTCCTGGCCACAGAAGGATGCAGTCACTGTGCCACTTCAATGTGGTCCTCAGCTTTACAGGGCTGGTTTGAAACAGGGGGCTGCTCTCTGGCATGGCAGTTGAGAAGAAGGATGAGCAGAACAACAGTATCAAGGTCTGTAGTGAAATGTCGCTTCAATGGTGATTAATTTGCAGAGCTACACAAGCTTGGTGCCCCAACCCAGAGATCTTATAGCCAATTCAAGTTCAGTCCAGGCACAAACTGTGCCTAAAATTTGAGAGGAGGGGAAACAGACTTAGCTGTCTCTTAAACTCATGTATGTACCTTTGACATTTTTCAAAGCAAAATTATCACTGTAGACTAAAGCTTCCCATTAACTTAACATCTGGGAATAGGCAGGCTCTACCCTTGGTATAGCAGTGCAGATTTGCACCATTCTGACCTCAGATTCCTCAATAAAACTTGACACATACTAAGAAATATAAAGATCCATAATGGATATTGTTTGATTGTTTGTAGCATTTTAGGAGCAAAAGGGAATTGTGATGGATTAAGTACAATTTGAGTTAAAAAGTCAGATGAAGGGTTTTCAGACTGGTAGCTAATCCCTGTGAAAAGGGCTATGAAATTAAATGGTAGTTTCAGGGCTAGTTTCATTTGCTTCCTTAGCCCAAAAGCCTTGTTAATGCTTATTAAAATGAAATCCAGTGAACAACAGGCTCTCACGTTTATGGGCTACCAAGTTAATTTCCATATAGCTGCACTGTCATCCTTGTCATTGTTGGCCAAGGGTTAATTTACCACAGGAAAAAGTGCAACAAAATACATCACTTTAACTCCTTTCTTCTGTAAAGATGAAGCAGTAGAAAAGGAAAAGTAACAAATGGAAAAACGTTAAGATCCGGAATTTTTTATGTAAACTTCTCAGCTGTTCCTGACGTTCACAGTAATAAACACTCAGCAATAAACAGTGAGGACTTTTCTTGAAGCTCTATAACATAACAACTATCAGAGGAAAAAAAAAAAACTTCAAAAGCTTTTTCTGACCATATTTGCATTTCCAGGCTTTGTTGTGTTATCTGGGTAAAATGAAGCAGTTGCCTTTTTTCCACTTAACCATTCACAGGACGCTCCTCATCACCAAAACAGTGTCCCATGGCTGAGCTTGGCAGAAGCTGTCAGAAACTGTCATATCCTGACTGGTAAAATGGTGGCTTTTTGGAAGCTTTCTGCTAAAATCATCCGAATCTTTAAGAAACTGTAATTCATCCTCCATTTATTTCTTTCACCCCTGTAGACGTTTTCTCCAGCAGTCCTGTACTTTGTGCCGAACTGAAGCTCTCAATAAATCAGTGTTTCCAAAACTGCTGGCAGACCCTCTGTAACCCCAGTGTTTCACGGCCCAGCCATCCTCCTCCATACTGAATCTCATCATACTTTGTATAGCCTCAGCCCCTAAGCGGTTCCTGTTTTCTGAGGCCATGTCTGACTGAATAAAAGGCAAAGGACCTCTACATCAACATTTGCTTTTTCTATTATTAACCAAGACAGGCTGCTAATGCTTGGGCACCAAATAATGAATTAATGAAATGTTCAGAGGCCCAGATGTTTTCAGAATAAGATGGGGTGTTTGGTTCACACAATTGTTCTGCCTTTTTTTTGTTTTGTTTTGTTTTCCTGCGTGGTTCTTTCCTGCAGAGTGTAGGATATATTAACTTGCAGTCACAGAGTACTTGAAACGCATCTACTGGATCAACCTAGTACATCAGTGAAAGATGGCTAACAGTCTTCCTTTTCCTGTGCAGCTGTTGTTTGCAGAAAGGGATAATTTTTAAGTTGATTTATTTACCTTAGACATTTTTTTTCCTTCTCTTAATCAGTGAATATCAGCATGCTAATTGTTACTAGCAGCTTTTAAACAATGAATAAACTTCATTGATACAATTAGGATTTTAATAGAAAAACATCCTTGACTTGCAGGTGGAAAGCAAAGGACTTCTGTCCTCAGGAATGTTGATATCACAGGGTTCTCAGCTTTAAAAAAAAATAAAAATCCATATGTTCAGTTTGAAAGAAAAATTCAGCTCGTCCTCAACTTGGTCTTTTAATGTAAGGGGCAAATTTTATATATGGTTTTTGTGTTTTTAATAAATTCTTACCTGCTGTAAATTATTGCTCATGCTCTTTTTAGACTACCCATCATGCTAGAACAGAGTGATCACCACTGGTCACAGAAAGCAGACTCAGAAGTCCCCCAAGCTGCTGAGCAAGGGCACAGAAACCATCAGGATGGGTACCACTGCTGTCCTGGTCCTGAGAACCAGCTGCTGCAAAAGCATTGTCGTTACTTCACACCTAAAATAACTTATTTTTGCCTTCACAGGTCAGGGAAACTTAACCTTGCCACTGCATGTAAAACACCTTGCTGAGATGCTGCCTCTGTCCACAGTACAAAGTGCAGGGGCTTTCCGGGAGGGGGTTAGGCACAGCCTTACATCTGGACTACACTGTCCTTATTGTTACATTTACAGTTGCTTCCTAAAGAGCTCCTCTTTCCCATTTACTTGTTTTTTTTCTCTCTTTCTGTCTTTTTGGTGGAGGCTGCCTCTCTGTGGCAAGAGCTTGCATGGAAGGGAGTCTCTGCAAAATCCCCCTTCGTGCAGCTTCTGAAATGTGAGCAAGCACATTAGTGTGCTCCTGGGACAGTTTTCATGAACTTGCAACAAAACATCAGAAAGCAGCTAAGAAACAACTCACTGTGCTTTGTGGAGCTGGGGGCTTGCACATCTCCTAGTTGTTAACCGAGGAGGAGCACCCTGCATTGTATTTGCCACAAAGACACAGCATGTGTGGGCTTCGCAATTACAAAGAGGGACTGAGGCATGGGTGGCATTAAAAGCAAACAGAATAGAGAGAGCTGGGAGTCAGAATTCAAGCTTTGCAGTGACTTGGCAGAGGAACGGTCATGGTCATTCGTGATCACATCTGCAGGGTGGAGAGGGAGGTAGGAGCACTGCGCACTCACCAACCAAGCCTGCTACAGAAATGGAGCAGCAGATTCTCCCCGACAGGACAAACGTTCTGTGCCAGCTCCAAAATCTGAAGTATGTGATCAAACGTATAGACTACTGACCTACAGAGTGGACATGCAAAGTCCAGGCTTAGGCACCTGCCCTCACTTTTTTGTGTAGGTAGAAAGTGAGGTGCTTTAGAAATGCAACTCAAACCCAACTGTACACAGATTAAGGATCAAAGTTTGGAAAATTAAATTTCATTGTGGCAATTAATGTCCTGCCAAGCTTGGCTTTGAGCACTTGAGTCTTTCTTTGGCTCTGGCCTTGAATTCTCTGTGACTATGACACTGATTACAAGTTTTTTGGCAGCCTGGGATCACAAAAACTTTGATGCCCTGGAGAGGGATGGGGCTTCCTTTCTCCACCCACTGCAGCACATTTCACCAGCAGAAGATTTCCGAGCAACTAGATCAGCAAAGGGTCAACATTTTGCTATTGCAATAGACACCATCCCAGACAACTAAAGCTTTTTTTTGCTTTTAATGTGCATCTGCCTCACAGGGATGAGCTTGGCTGTAAACAGATATGAATCAACTTTCCACTGAAGTGTACTGTGTGGGAAAGTGCCCAGATATCAAGATGGAAATGCTTCTCAGGAAACACGTCCATTCTGACATCATGTTGTCACTGCCACACTACTTCTTGCCTGCCAGCCTCAGGGGCTTCTGGGCAGATCAGGCTGCCGTGACCCCAGGTAGGCGATGCTCTCTGTCTGTAGCATGCTAACTTCAGTTATCAAATCACAGAGACTGATAATTATCGGGGAGGAGGGAGAGAAGGCCCAGTCAAACAAAATATATCACAAGTCTGCTTTTTAGTGCTCTTGCTTGATCATTATTGGCATGATACAGCAAACCAAAGTGTTAGCTTCTCCCATGAGGCAGTATTTACAATTTCAAAAGGATGGAAAAAACAGGAAAGGCAGCTAATTCTCTGCTAATAATGAATGACCGCTGCTCTGCACCCTATGAAAGAGAGGACTGTCTGCAGCACAGCGAGTGCAAGAACTTGGCAGGAGCCACCAGGACCCTTTATCTGTTTTCCCCTCTGGGAAGAAGGAAAGCTGCTGTTTTTCCCTTTCCTGTTTCTTTGCTTGGAGAAATCTGTTACTTCCTCTGAGACTTACATCCTGACCTATGTAAATCTTTGCACTGCTCTCTTTAGCATTTCACTTGAGGGGGGGGGGGTGGTGCTCCTCACTGAGAAACAAGGCTTCAGGAGCACAAGATAGCGTTGTTTATTCATCTGACATTAGTAACCTATGAGACAGTGCTCATCAAAGAATTGTTTAGGTTTGTTGGTGCTATAGTTACACAGTGGTACTCACAATATGTGAAGGTTTTCCTTAATTAAATCTCTTGATATTGTTTAACACAATTGCTCAAATATGCTAATGTTGTCTGTGATTCAATTTGTTTCTTAAAACAAAGTTCAGCCAGAACTGAATATTGCTTTAGGTATACTTCTAACATATGTCCTGTACAAAAAGAATTGATGTATGTAAATATCCTCATTCTGTGCAGGACAGGAGTGATTATATTGTAATTCCATGATCATGGAATAATGTTTAAATTATTCACTGTCAGGATGCAAAATATTCAGGAGAGGAAATGGAGGAAGAATATTTAGGTATTCAGAATACGCACACACACATACATGCACACACATATGCATGTAACTTGTGGTCCTTGATTAATTTAGCGCACCTATAAATGTTTTTTAGTTTTTCTTTAAAGCAGGACACAAATGACAAGTATCTAAGAAAATAATGCAGTTCTTTTACAAAGAAGAAGCTTCATTATCAGCCTGTGACCACAGAGCATCTCTGCTTCAGGTCTCATGCAGGTCCCACAGTCAACAGAGATAGAAAGAAAAGGAAGAGGATTCTCA
>NW_010198174.1:0-5026 GCF_000695765.1 Mesitornis unicolor | reverse complement strand
CCTGCTGGCACCTGAAAGCCCTATGAAAGGAAAGTGCAAGCAAAGGATGGGTGTGCATCCATCAGGAAGCAACTACAAAGAGCACAGCTCTGCAAAGAGAAAAGTCTAATGTCTCTTTTCTGTTAATGAGGACTCTGCACATTGGTACAGCTGTTCCTGGGAACCTCACAGGTGTTTTGGGAAGCACCTCATGATGGGCCTCTGGGCTTGGGGGTGGTCAGTGGGCAGCATCTTCTTCATCCCACCCCCAGACCCACATCCCTGTGCTGAGGCTACAGGTGCTGCTTTCCCCTTCCTTCCCTGCTCCTGTTCACCTCCTCACACAGACACAGACCAGTGGAAGCCCAGGGAGCTGGGGAATACAGCCCCAGCCCAAAATGGGACTCAGCAGTGTGGCACTGTAATTCAGAGTGGACTGGGAAGATGCAGATAACTTCAGTCCCTGGGCACAATTTCTGAAGTGAAGGCATGCCGTGAATGCTGCTGGAGAGACAGGTTTTCTCAGTGGGTTATAAATAATTGAATTCTGATGTTCAGGCAATTCTTCTAGTTTCTTCTGTTAAAGTTCTCTGGGAGTTTTGTTGTTGTTCTCAGGCTTTGCGATTCCTCTTCCTGTCAGTAAACAATGGAGAAATCAACTCTTTCTGAAAAGCTTTTGCTTTGGCACCATATTGGTTGTCAGTAAGAGCATCTCCTTTATTATTGTTGTAACAGTTACACCTGGTGACCTCGAGGAGGGACTGGATATCTGGATCGCATTCCTCTTGCCTAACATTAGACATCGACTGTAGTGGTAGCTGCCTGTATCTGAACTTGGTGCCTGGGTGCCCATCCTGTCTGAGGCGATCTGGTCAGCTGAGATCTTGTGATCCATCTAGCCAAATCTAGCCAACTACTTTAGTCGACGGGAATTGATGTCTGTATTTCATTGACTCTGCTAACTCTAAGGGTGCTTAGTCACCAAGATGGAATGTAGATGTGCCTCAGAGGCAGCTAAAGTCAGGTAAGAGTAATCTCTCCCTTGTTACTCTGCTGTATATAACAACTACCTGTTTGCTGACCCAAACATTTCAAAATCAGAGCTTCTAGTCTGCTATATTTGCTGAAATTGGCTTAAATGCTTGAAAATTGTTTGTTTGATTATAAATGCTGAAGTGCAGTGCAAAACTCACGAAGCCTTTAAGCTTGCAATGTAGGAGAAGTAGTAGTAGTAGCCCCTCACAGCAGTTTCCCACAATTCTATGGTGCTGCTCAGTGCCATTGGACTCTACTGTTATTCTCAATCTCCAAAATATGTTACAGTATGTGGTGAAACTGTGAGAGACTTTTAATGCTTGACTTTATCTCCTTGCTGCAGAATGGCAGCTGCAGTGCTGCAGTGATTCTCCTGTAGTAGCTGTGACACTGTTTGAGAGACAAAAGGTGGTGTTTCCAATGTGCTGGACTTTTTACTAAAAACAAGCAGTGATCTGCTGCCATATCCTCCTGCAATCTACCCCATACCCTGCAGAGAACAAGGGCACAAGACTGTAGCCTGCACAGTCCCATCATTGATTCCTTTTCACGGGAAACAAGACTTGTCTATCAGCCAAACAGCATTTGGTCATCTCATATGACCTAACCAGACTTCCTTGCATCGCATGGCCATGACCCAGACTTCAGATGCAGAGAAAAGAGAACAATCCCCTACCTCAGGGACACATGAAATTTCATTCATCTCTTCATCTAACCACTGTTGCTAGAAAGAAAAATGTTTATGCACACTTCTTTCCGGCACATACATAAATGAATCAGTTAGTTCAGCCAGCAGTGGTAGTAAGACTCCTGACTGCTACCTGCCTCTGTTGTTTTATAGAAAAACAACGCTAACATACCAGGCTATGATACTGGTGTAGAATTCCCCATGGCAGGGGGCATGGACTAGGTGATCTTTAAGGTCCCTTCCAACCTAAACCATTCTATGACTCTATGATTTTTTTGTGATTAATTAATTCCTCTTTATGAGAAAAGATGCTAGTAATTACTGGTAAACACTCAACTTGTTCCAGCGCAAGGATCCTTTTCTTTACAAGAAGGATGAGGACTGGTGCTTGCCTGGTCTAAGTACAGGGCTTTTCCCTCCCAAAAGCTGTCATCTGGTAAGGAGGGAACTGCAACTGGAGACATGAAAGTAAGCTACAAAGAGGGGAAAAAGCAGTGTGGGTTTATTGAAAGGCAGGTAGTGCCACACTAGCCCAG
Organism: Mesitornis unicolor; assembly: GCF_000695765.1. NCBI lineage: Eukaryota > Metazoa > Chordata > Aves > Mesitornithiformes > Mesitornithidae > Mesitornis > Mesitornis unicolor. The sequence continues at coordinate 2,788 of NW_010198174.1, read as the reverse complement.
TATCTTCCTTTGACAAGATTACTGATTTTCCCAGCAGATTTGCTCTGTTTTGATCTCATTGAAGCATCTGACATGGTGCCATAGAAGAAATACCAATTAAGAGAGGAGCTATAGCAGATCTGTGACCTGACTAAGGAGATTGCTAAAGGGGAGATGAAACACAGGATGCTGAGAGGGCGGAAAGCATGAGACTGTAGAGCAACCACTAGAAGGGTTCATCAAGGATTAGTCTTTAATTAGTGGCTGCACATTGCAGCAGTGTGGGAAGTCCACTGCCAGTGCCATTGGGAGCTCAGGACTCAGCTTTGATTAGCTGGGAAGTAGAGACGAATTTGGGACTGGCCTGCAGTGGGTCCACCAAGGCACCTACTGTACCACCAGTCCCTGCACCACCCATGGGTGGTAAGCAGAGAATACAGTGAGCATCATAACCCATGCTGTCAGACCATTGCAGACGTTTTGTATGCTCATCCAAATACCTCTTCCACTTTGGATACCACAGGAGCTTCCAGCTTCACTGGCATGGGGGGGATACCAGTGAGCCAAGAGCTGATGGTGCTGCTGGCTGCAAAGGTCTCCCTGCCACTAGCTTGGCCCAGAGGTGCTCTCACGTGTCAAGGAAGATACACACATACAGGAATTTCATATCTTTGAGATTGCTATAGCCTTCCCTCAGACCTGGCCAGCAAGTTCAGAAGTGATTAGTGGGAGACAGACAGTGTAATCACATACACTTTGTTTCTTAGGAAACCAGCCTAAAAATAAACCATCTCAGTGGAAATCAGAGGTTACCCACCTTCTGCCAGATTGCTTTCAAAATCAGGTTGGGCTTATTATTTCCAAATACCTAAACAGAGGCATGGCTGATAAATGCCTCTCTTTATCTAGCATGGATATCATATCTTTAGGTGATTACATACCTCCTATCATTGGATCCTTTCAGCTCTCTGTTTATGTTCATCCCTGTTCTTGGACGGCAGCTTGTATATTATTTATTTCTTCATCATTTCCAAAGTATATGACTGAAACCTGCTCAAGCTGGAGTTAGGTATAAAAGGCATCCCTTTGAGGTCCTGCCTTGTTTGGGATAGAGCTGCCTGTCTTCTTCAGATCATGTTGGATAACATGTGCCACCATACTTACAAATGAAAAACATCACCAGTAGCCGACTGCCATGCAGTCAAATCTAGTTTTGAAATACAGAAGCTTTCCAGCACTGGACTTCTCATTCTTTTAAAATTATTTATTAATAGACCCAGAACAGATATCTGCAGAAACTCTTTCTGTTGCCTGAAACAAGTAATTTGATGATAAAGTAAAACTGTATCTACATTTGGCTAACCTGTTCTCCTGCTGGTCTGTTAAATGACACAATTTTATTCCATCTCTAGAACAGTTATGGGTTATCTTGTACAGAGTGAACCGAAACATTGAGTGTTCATGAATGTAGGAAATGTGCACACACATGTACATGTTATATATATATCACTCCTCCTGACTCAGGTGGTCACTAGTGTTTATGAGTTACCCAGAACTGCCCATAAAAATTTCCACTTGACCTTGTAGTCCTGTTTTTCTGAGCACCCTGCATTCAGGCCTCTCCTTACTTGCTGTATTCTGGCTTTTCTGCTGCCCTTCAGACTGTTTCTACCACACCTGAGGTGGCTGCCCCAGTTGAGCACCACCTATATCATCTATAAGGCATGGGCAACCCCTGTGCTGGCACAAAGTTGTGCTAGCAAAGCCTTGGCTGAAGCAGCATCCAGCTCTGCCATTGCTCTGGGAGTAAGGGGTAGACAAGGAGACAGCCCAGGGAAGAGCAGAAAGCATGGCAAAGAGGTCCTACAAATCCCACTGGGCAGGAAGGACTGTCAGATTTACACTTGCTGTGCACAGAGAAAAAACAATGAAGTAGGCACATCCACCAATAGGTAAATGTTACAACAAAGACCACCATGTTCTTTTCTCTTTCCAAGGCAGGCAAGAAGAAGCCACCTAAATTTGCCAGAAACAAACTGCAGCCAGGCTTGAGAGCAAACTTCCCAAGTGAAAATGAGTAACCACAGGGGAAAGGTTGGCCAGAGAGAATAGGAAATCTCTGCCTCTGGAATAGGGATGCTTTGAATATTTTTAGCGACAAGATAGACCAATAGCCTAGATGTAACTGACCCCTTAGGTACTGCAGAAATTAGATAAAAGGAACCTTTCTCAGCTCCATCCTTATATTCCCCTGTTTTCTGTTCCTTCAGCTGTACTGTCCTAAGGAAGAAACGAATTCAGAAAGTTGGATCTATCATCACCTTTGTGTGGGTATGGGGCAGTCAGTGTGGTCAGGCAGTCTGTTTGTGCCCGAAGATTTCTAAAGACTGGAAAGAAAAGGAATAGCAAAGTAAGTAATGCAGAGAGCAAAAAGGAGCCTGAGAAATGATGATAAAAATCTTTGAAGTATGAAATGGGGAAACTTTTGGGAAATTTAGAGTGAAAATAAAGATGTATGCGGTGAGCCTGCCCTTCCGACACTAGATGGCTCTGCATCCCAAGGAAAGCTTGCCTGTGGACCTGCTTCCTTTCTGTGGGAAGATAAAAGTAACAAAGGGACGCGGAGGTGATGAGGATGCTTCCCGGCTGGCTTTAATGAAGAGGAGCAACACTGCAAATGCAGGTCCTAGATTAAGGAGTTTAATTATGCTAATGTCTTTTGATTTCATGTGCCTTGTGCTTCATAACAGCTTTTGAAATATTTTCCATTATATATTATTAATTATATTCTTATGTTATTATATGTATT
>NW_010198173.1:0-12929 GCF_000695765.1 Mesitornis unicolor | reverse complement strand
GAACCCATGCTGACTGGGCCTGATTGCTTAGCTGTCCTGCAAATGCAGGTTGTCCTAATCAAATGCACTTCATCAGGAGTTTTAAGGGACGAATACAAACACATTTTAAAGCCCAAGAAAGAAAAGTTTGGACTGGTCAGAGAAATGAGAGCATGGGTAAGCTTCCCTGGGCGTTTTTTTTCCACCTTTACATGCTGAGTTTAACAACCCAAGTCAAGTGCTGACTGGATTTAATTCAAGTATGGAGTGAAAGCAGAATATTTTATACCTGGCTAGTCTCAGAGTGTGCTTTCTCAATCAGTGACTCTGCTGAGTCCAATAATTACACTTTCTGGTGTTAATGAGGTATAAAATCATACAGTTGCTGGTAATTTTGGGTGCAGTAACTTATACATTTCATGATACTTGGAGGAACAGCAGTGAAACAATGTACAAGATTACTCCCCTGTCCTTTCTTTTTTATTCTTTGAATACTCTTCCTGAAGGCTATATATCCGTGTTCTTTAATCAGATTGTATTTTGTACTTGCATGAAACAAAGTTATTGGTTGGTAAAATGTGTTGCATTGACCAGAAAAGACAGCCATATTTGCCTTCATCAAGCTTTCCTAAACACTGACAAAGCTAATCTTACCAATGATGTTTGGCCATGAGGCCGTTTTCTTTGAGAAATCTGAGAAAGAAAACATCCATTTAGTTTAACTCATAATTGCTAATTACGTTTATTACTAATTAAGTTTTCCTTTACAGATGGCTTGTGAGGAAGAACTTCAGGTCAAAATACATTTCCAAGTCTTATTTTTCTCTCACGTGTCTTTAACTAACTCCTTCTCTCATCTGCAACTCAAATAAACATGTTTGCTTTGTCATTTGATTAGGAATATTCATTTCTAATCTCAAGTATATCTCAATATAATGTGTACCATATGCAGAGAGCATGTCACAATTCCTAATGTAACTTTATGTCAAGCCTGAAAAGTAAGAGAAATTTCTACATTTCCTATCAGGAACTGACACACAGAGGCTCAGGACTTACTTTAACAAAAAATTTGGAATCAGACATTTAGAGTTCCTTGCTGCTAAAGAAAAACCAGGACCTGAAGGCAGCAGTGACCCAGTCTTCCTGTATCAAGGATAAGGACTTCTGTGGGTTTTAGGTACTTCTAGGACTACATGGTTCACTCTAGACAGAAGAAATAAAGGTAGACAAAGGTAATCCAGTTTCAGTCTTAAGAAACTAAAGCCCATCTAAGTTCTAACTCAGCAGCAAAATATTTTATATCATCTAACTGTAAGTTAGCATCTTGTCTACTCCTCGTGTCAGAGCAGAGGTTGAATGCTTGTTTGTAACAGTCCACATCATTGCACTAACCATTAACTGTCATACTATGTGACTGGGACCTTGCAAGGCTGTTAAATGCCGTTCAAGATATAATCCATATAACCTAGTACACAGTCATTATTTTGATATGTTGGCTGCTACACAGTGTCTAACACAACATTATATTTTATAAAATATCTTTCTGAAAATTCATATAAACCTTAAGTTAGTTTTCAGGGGAATACAAATAAAAAAATAAAGCAAAATAAAATGTGGCACATTGCTATAAAAGAAGTTAAATTCTAAGATAACAAAATGTAACTTTTCTCTTGAATAGCAAACAGTGAATTTATGTGGTACATCACTGTTAAATTGCATGATAGACAGATTTAAACATTTTAATGTAAAAAGCATTCTGGAATGACTATCTTTCTGTTATCCTTGAAAATATATATTTTGGTTCCTAATGTCAAAAAAAGGCTATCCAATTATCAGAAGCCTTCAGCCAAGACAAGATAAAAAGGCTTTCTGGATATGGCAAAATCTTCCCTGAAGTGTGGGCAGTCCCCCGTGGTGTTCAATCAGTCAAACTGCATATGGAAGGCCCTTCCACCTACCTTTTTGGGAATCATGCAGAGGGAGCTCCAGCGATCCCATGGGCATTGGGTTTTTGAAGGTGGTTCTTAGACTGCTGTAGAGACAGGGTTCCTCATCCTTGAGAAATATTTCCCTGGGACTGAAAATTCTGTAATTTAAATAAAACAAAGCAGAAATATTCAGACTGGGGTAATTTTTACTCTTTTTCTCTGTAGTTGATAAAAACACCATCTGCTCGAGGATTTTCTCCAAGCAGGCTAAATTCATTGAATAAACTCTTCACTCCAGATTGTTTGCTCTGCTCTATATAACAATCTACAGTTCTTGATTAATTAAAGTGCGCAGTTCCCCAGTGAGAAAGGTATGTACTGTTATTCCAGATGGGGAACTAAGGCACAGAGAGTTTAACTGACCTGTGAAAAGTAGCTGGAAAATTCACTTTCATAAGATAGATCAGCAGAGCAACCTCTCCCCATCATTATGTAGCACCCTGAAATAATCCATCATATGCTTTCTTTTTACTATTATTTTTAAGCAGTGAGAGTTTGGGGGAGGAACTCTACTGAAAGGTCCTTTCACATACCTTCAGAAGCAGCTGCAACTGCTAGTGATAAATAATGAAAAGTATACATTGCCATCTGATGTCAGACTGCTTTGTTTTGTTTATACCCTGGAATTTCTTAAGTCAGGGGTTTCTCTGAGTGGATGAGTTCCAAGGTGGAAAATCATAGCTGGATATTGCAAACACACACCAGATGATCTTGACTATTGCCTTGATCTTCCTTCCTGGAAAATAATTAAATAAAATGCATTTCATGTTAAAACTGTGCATTCCCCACTCCTCAAAATAAAAGGCATTGCTGAAACAAAGGATTAAAAGGGTTAAATTATACACCTGGTGCCTTGCCAACAGGAATGCAACCAGGAATGAAAATTGTTACATAAGCAAAAAAACTAAATGGGCTAACAAGTGAAGTTTGACAATCCAGGAGACTCATACAATGAAGACAAATGCACCTTCTTTCCACAGAAGAGCTAGAAAATAATTGCAGATTTCTTATTTACAGTTATTTTTATAAAAATATTTGTTTCCATGCTCTGTGTGCAGTTTGTGTATGTACAGCTCTATAAACCGCATTTAGATTAATATAAATGATTTAGCACATGTAGGATTTAAGAAACAGTAAAGCTTATAGTCACTGCACCCCAAAGCTTACACGGTACTTTGAACAAGGATGCTCTATGACAGTATTTCAGGAAGGAAGAGATACCATTGAGAAGAAGCTTGGAGACTGGAGAGGGTTAGGGAGACAAAAGTAGGTACTTGGCAGTGAAAACACAAGTCCCACAGAGTGGCTGAGTTTTGCAAAGCAACTGCATTCAGGAGAAGATGCGAAGTAGAGTACATGCTGACTTCTGCTGTGTTTGGTGGGGATCTTGCTTGTCACTCCATGACCATGAGTTGTCATTAATGTCAAAGGAGCTCAGCAGGGCCAGAAATACCTGCATAGGAAATAAAAACTCAAATCATAGAATGTTTTGGGTTAGAAGGGACCTTTAAAGGTCATTTAGTCCAAAGTTCCTGCAGTGAGCAGGGACATCTTTAGCTAGATCAGGTTGCTCAGATCCCCATCCAATGTGACCTTGAATATTTGCAGGATGGGCTTCTACCACCTCTCTGAGCAGCCTATTTCAGTATTTCATCACTTTCATTAAGAAAAAATAAAATATCTTCCTTATGTCTAGTCTAAATCTACCTTCCTTTAGTTAAAAAACATTACTCCTTGTTCTATTGCAACAGGCCCTGATAAAAAGATTGTCCCCATCTTTCTTATAGGCCCTCTTTAAGAATTGAAAGGATGCAAATTACCTCTCTCATACATTAGTAACAAAATTTAATTAAAAGTACACACTGTAGCATTAAAGATGAATGATCTAAAATGAGCAATGAAATATCTGTAAAGCAGAACTCTGGTGCCGGGGCAAGGCAAGATGATGGTTACATGAGATAAACCAACAAACAACTCAGGCAATGGGTATGTTTGAATTCTGACTTCCAAATTCAGGATAAGCACTACCAAAATGAGAAGAAAACTGCAAAACATAACTGGGCAAAGACACCAGAACGGAAGAGGAATATTTTGTAAGTTTGCCACAGGTCTTTGCAGCAATGTTATTTTCTCCACTACTTCAGCTACTCATGACATATGATATTAATTGATATTAATTAATTATATTCCCTTTTCATGATTCATAGGCAGTTACAGCTCTGACAAGTTAATTCTACATTAACTGGTTTTTATTTATTTTAGCATTTTCTTTTATAATAGAGACTAAATTATTCTCTACCTTAGTACTAAATTTTAAAAATCCTATTCACCTCACATCAAAAAAATTATCACTTCTTTCATCAGCATTTTCAAGTGGTCTCTGCTACATGAAAATTGATGCTAACAACTAGTAAAACACCAAGTAAACCAAATGGTACTTGCTGCATTGTTTTTACATTGTAATATCCTGTCCCTAAATGTACAATACCCTTGACAAATAAGTATGTCAAGCTAAATTCTAATCAGAATAATTCTCGTGTAGATCCGCACTGAATTTCATTGATGAGCTGATGAGCAAATTTTTCTTTTACCAAACATGTAGGTTACTGGCTTCATTCCATGTAAGATGTTAATACTAGTTGGTGAAATTATCAGTTGTGGGAAAAAATGTGAAGATCCAAGTCAAAATAGTTCACGGTTGGTCTGAGATGCTGGAAAAAAGTCAATACTCATGAGAATACATTTTAAAGCAGAGGGCCTAATGGAGATATGAATTACTCAAAATGTAGAAAGCCCTTAGTGGCAACAGTATGTTTTGTGCAGCTGTAACATTTTCAGAGTCCAGAGTCTTGTTGAGTTTGGCAGCAGTCTAATAAAGAAACTCAAGTTCCTTTCCCAAAGATGTTGAAGTCCCAGTACTTGAGAAAGAGGTGAATACAGTGAGGAAAGAGGTGAATAGAAATAATAATGAATGCTTAATTTCTAAGGGATAACATCAATCATGTAGTCTGATAAACAGGTGTTAAGAACTTCCTGTTAGATTTTCATTCATCATGGAGGAAGGGATGCACTATATTTTTTGAAAAAGAAAGGACACACTGCATAGCATTTTCCCCTGTACTAAAAACATTAAGCTCTGAAAATTCACCAGGAGGTATAATATATTTAGTTTATTCTGCAAGACAGAGATGGACCGTTTAAAAATTCTGCCACTCGGAAATCAGTGGTCACACACATAGGTACACACACACTTTCCTTAGAGAATGCAACTTCATTTTTCACATCATGTGCTCTGTCCATAGCATTTTATTCTGCCCTTTGTGTCACCTCATCAGTCCAGGATCTGAGTCTTTTTCTTGTAAGTAGTCCCATTATTTTTTGCTTATGAAGTGTTACAATTTCCATGCAGCAAAATGTTCTGTGCAGCTCTGTGTTGTTACCATGCTGCTTCATTGTAAGCTGTTTGACTTACCACTGTTGACAAAAAAACCTAGCTTCTTGTACATATATAATGAAAACCTTAAATGTTTTCCAAATATCTATCTGAAATATATTACTTTTAATTAAAATATATCCTGCAGATTTACTGTTGAGACTAATTATGTAAAAGATGAAGACATATTTCTTTGTATTTCAGTAGTCTAGGCAGTAGGCCAGTCTGATGTGTATGATATTTTCATTCTGACTTTTTTTTTTTTTTAAGTGTGGGGCAGTTTTTAGAATGATACTAAAGAGAATAGGTTTTCCCTCCAGTGGGTTATTGATAGTGGCATCCCCTTGTACTATACTTATCTTTTAGCTTCTCGCCATGTTTCTGTGCCTGCAATTTCAGTCTAGCGCTGGACTAAAATACCCTGAATCGTTATACACAATAGAATGTGGTTCTTCATTGGATCTTTCAGTATTGCAATGACGTATTGATGTTATTATACAGCAGAACAACCATTTTCTTTGCATTCCTATTGTCTGCTGGGGACTGCAATGTAAATCTGGACAAAGAGAGTTTAATTGCCACACTGCGCCTTTGAAATAAAAATTAGAGAAGTCAACATACTAAAATAAAAAGAGGAAGGTGGATTTGAGTTATGGAGCAAACATGCACGGAAGGAAGGAACTGGCTGGGAGGATTAGACCTGTTCCGTGCTTGTGCTTCGTGACAGAAACACTAAAGAGCAAAGTCAGCTTTAAAGGTCCACTGGTTTGGTAATGAACAGTCTCTGATTTCCAGTCTTGATGTATTCATTGGTGCTTTACAAACTTTTGGTTTCCTGCCAACATTCTACAGTGATTCAGGCTTTTTTCTTTCCTCTCTGTTGCTTTCCCTCTTTATGCATCCTTGGAGAGCTGACTTATCTCTTCTGCCAGGGATGTGCTCACCTGCTTAAGCCTGGCTTTCTTGGGATACTCTTACCAAACAGTCTCCATTCCTTGAAAATTTCTTGTAGTTCATCTCTGCATCTGACCCTGTCTGAACTTACTTCCTAGCCTGTAAAACCCTGAGTCATTAGCAATATAACTGTTCTTTCACAGCTATTTCAGCTATTAGGCTTTTTGGCAGTCATTCTCGGTATCTTCCACACACTGATACTGTACTGCAAGGAAACAGATGTTCAATGCATCCTCTGCACTATCAGAACCCATCTAAGTCGTGGTTTTTTTCCTCATTCCTGTCTAAAACAAAACCTTCCTTGAGTTTTTAATTAATTGTGTTAAGTTATTCTTTCTCTGCAATGTTCTATGCCTTAGTAACAGGGAATTGGAAGTGAAAATAGTCAGAAAAGTGCTAGATTTGATTAAAGCAATCTGCATCAAGCCTTAAAACAGTCTACCTATGCTTGGTCCTGATGTAATTTCAGATAACCACACATTTGCAGTGCTTGGAATACAGATAATTTGGATCAGCATTGGAACTTTTGAATACTCTGGAGTCTGTTCTGAAGCCTTCAGAAAAGTAACAATTTCTCATCACAGATACATATAATATCTCTCCTGTCCCAACAGATGAGCTCCATTACTACAGTGATTTCTAGAAAAAGTTCATTTCTTGACTGTTTGGTTCTACAGTTTATTCTTTTCAGTGGGTATGAACTGCTCATTTAATTAATATTGTATTAATATCAAGGCAACACCATCCTTGATTTTAGGCAATCAACCATGTGTTTACTTCTAGTAAATGCCAAAAACCCAGGAGGATATAGTCATGTAACCCTTTTCACATAATGCTACAATGTATTCCTAAATATTTAAACTGAGTGAGTACAGCTGGGCTGAAGGCAGTTTGAGTGGGACATGGAGCAGATGATGGTTCTGTCCGGCAAATGGTCACCTTACAAAACCAATGACATCTTACAAAATCAATGTCACCTTCAGTGCACCTTGCTCTATTTTTCCACACTTCTTTGAAGCTGAAGGCATATAGAATCATAGAATCATCAAATACCAGGTTGGAAGGGACCACAAGGATCATCTAGTCCAACCTCTCAAGGTAAAAGTATATTTTAAATGAGATGAGTCAGCACCTTCTCAAGCTGACTCTTAAAACTGACCAGTGTAGGGGAATTTACCACTTCCCCTGGGACATTATTCCAGCATCTAATTGATCTCATGGTAAAAAAAATTTCTTCTGGAGTTCAGTTGGACTCTCTTCAGAAAAAACTCGCGTTCATCACCCCTCGTGTTTTCCATGTGACTCCTTGTGAAAACGGAGTCTCCATCTTCATGGTAGCCATCCTTTATGTACTGGAACATGGTGATAAGGTTCCCCTTAAGCCTTCTCTTCCCAAGGTTGAACAGGTCCAATTTTCTCAGCCTTTCTTCATATGGCAGATCTTCAACCTCTGATCATCCTCATGGCCCTTCTCTGGACCCTTTCCAACCTGTCTGCATCTTTTTTCTGGAACGGGGACCAAAATTGTACACAGTACTCAATGTGTGGTCTGACCAGTGCCGAGTAGAGAGGGATAATGACTTCTTTGTCTCTGCTGATGATGCCCTTTTTAATGCAACCCATCATTCTGTTGGCTTTGTTTACAGCTGCAGCACACTGTTCACTCATGTTGAGCTTGTCATATACCAAGACCTCCAGGTCCCTTTTCACAGGGCTGTTGTCTAGCCAGGTGGAACCCAGTCTCAGCTGCATTCTTGGATTATGTATTCCCAGATGCAAAACTTCTTAAATTTAATTAAAAAAGGTACTTCAGTTGAGAATATTTAAGTGTTTATTTCTTTCACAGTTGCCAGCTCAGTTGCATGAAACTATCCTATATAATGCATAGGATTTTCATCTTGCTACTTGAAGTTCGTATTAAGATCAGGCCATTTAAACAAACTAATTTTTCTTCACCGGCCCCTACCATTTCTGTATTTTCTTTTTCTTTATACGTAAAGCAACTGTGAAATATTACTACTAAAGTCCTTGCAAGTCCTATAAAGAATAGTTATTGTCAAGAACAGGCTTAAGCATCACCAACCAGGTGAGCATATTCAGGCTGCATGAGGAATGTTAGGCGGTAAGAAAAGCTAACCAAATTTGTTGTTTGATTTTATATGCCATATGCTCAAATCTAGGAAAACAAATGACCTGCTGACAGTAACAGATAACAAGTTATATAGTAATTTAAATGACCATATCAAAATTAAAACAAAATCTATCTTATAAATTGCTGGTTGTGACTGAAAACTATCATTGTAATAAGTCATACAGGGAAGGAGGATAAATCATCACAGACTATTGCTGGTTTAGAGTCTATCAGAATGTCTTGAATATGAGACAAAGTTAAGCAATGAAATACGTGACGGGTTGGAGTCTGCCTTCCAACAAGAAGCCAATCAAAGTTATATGTAAAGGTAAATGTAACAGCTGCATTAGCGTTATTCATAAAAAGTTCAGCAAAAGACTTCCCGGAGCTGAATACTGATTTGTAAGCCGATGTGGAAGTGGAATAAGAGTTTATAAAATGTATTGGGGGGGGAAGGGAGGATGTTTCTGATGAGAGAAAGCAGCTAACTGGCTGAGAAAGTCCTGTCTGAGGAGAAACTTGAGAAAATAATGAGACTCTAGATGGAGTGGACAATGGCTGAGCAATAGCCTCAGGGATAGCTACACTTGCAGTGGTGCTGATGACAGGCTGCGTGGCCCTGGCACTCACCCTGGATGTGAACAGGGCCTTAGCACAGACCCTCCAGCCCTGTCCCAAATGAAGATGTTTTCAAGGGACAAACCTTTTTGCAGTGTACCCCTTCCTTTATGATATCCCAGTTGCCCACTACAGGTGGGGCTCTCACCTTTGCCTTTCTCCCAGTCATAGCAGCTATAACTCTACCCAAAAACTAAGAGGCACATTATCCCTGGTCTGGCCTTGTACCACACAGTCTTGCTAAATATCAAGCATGGTGTTCAAAACTCAGTGTACGAATACGAAGCCAGGTTTATATTTAGGTTGCCATGAAATTCAGAGGCCAATGTGCTTTACCTTCTCATTACCTAGTCTCTACTTGTAATCTGCTGAAGCTGTGTTTGTAAACTGGCTCCTTGATACTGAAAATATTAATTAAAGCAGTAGGCCCATGGCTGTTGAAAAGAAGGCATTTTGAAATTCAGGTTGCTATTTCTCCTAGGCCTGATGGATGTTTGTGAGCATCAAAGAAAGAAGAAGGCCAAGAAACTAAAGATTCCACTCTTAAAGTTTTCCCCAAATATTTAGGTAAAGAAAACCAAATTCATTCTGTGTACAGAAATGACAGACAATAATGGCACTACTCTCGGACACCTTAACACAAAATGGAACAGAGACACAGCTAATATCTGGTAATGAACAGCTTGTAATTATTTGCATCCACAGTGCAGTGCAATTGCTAACATTAATAGCATGGATGAGAGGAACTATGAGAAAATAGAGGTTATTCACTTTTAATTTCAGCACTATAATGAATACCTAACTCCTTAAATGCATTGAACAAATGGACTTACCCACTCTGTATTTATCATTACACCACCCATTAACATGGTGATAATTAATTCTATGTAAAGTTTCACAGTCTGAAGCACTATAATAATTATTATATTAACAGGTTTTACATGGTCATTATTCATGCTAGTGCATTTGACTTAGGTCTGTTGCCCGATTGTTTTGTGAAACTGAACAGGCCACTTCACTGATCAGCAGTCAAGATTCACGTTTCTTAGTCATATAACTGGCAGAATACCTGGGAAACGTCTGTTCAAAATGCGCTGTAGATTTTGTTTCTTCATTCTTTTCCCTTGGTGTCTGTATGTTTCTCCTTCCTTTGACCTCTTTATTTTCCTCTGTTCCAAAGCAGCCTCAACTTTCATATTCTTGTCATATTTATTCATTCTGTTAGAGAATAGAATTTTCCACAGCTTTCCTTTTCTTAAAAAATGTTTTGATTAGAAAAAAATAAAGTATGTTCATTACTTCTAGTGTTTTCTATTCTATTTTGTCAGAAACTGTTAGGTTATAATTATTCTTCAGAACTTTAAAATGACATGCTGAGAAAATCATCACATGTGGATTCAAGACTGTCTCCTCTGTCTAAGGTCCACTGGATTTTGACATTCCTTGGAGGATATCAGAGCTTTGCTGGAGTGACAAACAGCAATAGAGAAATATCAAGAAGATTCGGAAGTTCAGCTAATTCAAATCTCACCCTGTCAAACATCAAGTATGTTACCCTTCTGACAACTAGCAAAGGTCTGAGACAGATATAATTCTGATTTGTGTAAATCAAATGTAAATTTTGGTGCCCAGACTTTTGTTTCAGTTTCTCAAAAGAAAGCATCTGCAAGGTCTGGTTTTATACTGGAAGTTCCCTGTTGTTTGGGGATCTACAGATAAGGAATACATTTGTAGAGGTTCTAGGGATACCTAACTCCAAATAAGATAGCAGATGCTTTCGCTTTTGATTAAAAATGATGCCACTCCTTCTAGAGCAGGAAAGTATTCTTTTCAGGCTTGCTGGAAATATTCAACTTTTCATAAAAAAAAAACCAAAACCAAAAACAAAAACAAAAACAAAAGCAAAAACAAAAAAACAAAAACAGAAATAAAAAACTAAACCAGACATCCAAAAGTCCTGAACTGTATGATTTAACTGCACTAAAAACCAGTTTACCTATGCCTTACAGGGGCAGCCATTAAGGTAACTGATGTCATAACTCTCCTTAGGCCAAAAAATGACTAGTCACCTCCTCACAGAGCCACATGGGACTCCTACTCCACACTGCAACATGGTACATGTTATTAAACTTAGGCCCATAATAGAGAATAAGGCACAAGACATCTACTTATACTCTGAATAATGCATCCTGTGACATTTCCTAAAGTTTAATTTTTTTAATTGGAAAAAAAAACAACAAACAAACCCCAATCCAAAACCAACCAAACAACAAAACCTCAAATGGTACCTCTGTAATATTTTTTATCATGCCCCAGCTGACTTGACTGAAGGTATTAAACGTTATTTCTGTTAGCACTGAACAGACAATCCATCTCTGCGAGAAAGATATGTTGGTTCCCAAATCATTAATATATTTATTAGAGCCTTAGGGTTTCCAAACAGGCTAAATGAATTAGACATACAAGTCTCACAGAAATTTGGAGAGGTGGATATCAAAGTACTAAGATGCTATTTTAAGCTCCCATGACAAAATCTCTTTGGTTCCTGAGTCTAGAAGACTGAATGATGGCTTTCAGATTCCAGGCCAATTTCCAGGTATCATCTTTATGAAATGGGTAAATGGTAAATGGGGTAGATTTGCCTAGAAGTTGTTAAAAGGATAAACAGGGTATTTCTAATTCCATATTTCAATGTCACTTTTCAGGATAGAATATGTGTGAAATATAATTATGTTGGGGATCAGTACTTTTCTTTTTAAACTACCTAGTATCATCACAAAAGGCAAGTGAAAAGCATGTTTACTAAGTTCCAGTCTGTTAATGCCACAAAATTAGACACCTGAAAAAACCTTTGTCAATCAGCAACATCATCAAGGTCAACAGACAGAAAGTCATAAATGAACAGCAAAATTGGTCTCAGTGTTATTGTAAATGAAAACACACAAAGGGGAAAAAATAATATCTTTTACAGTGGTTATGTTTAAACATAAAGTGCACTGCATTAATTTAAACAAATAAAAGGAGAAATTAAATGGAATAAACCATCAGGACATGCAGCAAATAGAACTTGTACAATACAGGTTGGTTCCCTGTGTGTCCATTGCAATCTGTAGTCACAAATTATTACTTTTTTTAACAAAGGTTCATTATCATAGAATCGTTATGGTTGAAAAAGACCTTTAAGATCCTCAAGTCCAACCATTAACTCGGTCTACCATGCCCACTTCTAAAGCATGTCTCTGAGCACCATATCTACACTGCTTTTAAAAACATCCAAGGATGGTGATTCCACCACTGCCCTGGGCAGCCTCTTCCAGTCTTTGATAACACTTTCAGAGTAAAAATTTTTTCTAATGTCTAACCTAAACCTCCCTTGGCATAACTTGATGCTGTTTCCTCTTGTCCTGTCAGTTGTAACTTGTAAGAAGAGACCTACATCCACCTCTCTACAACCTCCTTTCAAGTAGTAGTAGAGATCAATAATGTCTCCCCTCAGGCTCCTTTTCTTCAGATTAAACAATTCCAAGTCCCTCAGCCACTACTCATAAGACTTATTCTCAAGACCCTTCACCAGCTTTGCAGCTCTTCTTTGGACCCTCTCCAGCACTTCAATGTCTTTCTTATACTACAATGCCCAAAACTGAACACAATACTCAAGGTATGGTCTCACCAGTGCTGATTGCAGTGGGACAATCACTTTGCTAGTCCTGCTGGCCACACTATTCCTGATGCAGGCCAGGATGCCATTGGCTTTCTTGGCCACCTGGGCACATTACTGACTCCTGTTCAGATGATTGTCAATCAACACCCCCAGGTCCTTTTCTGC
>NW_010198172.1:92278-98400 GCF_000695765.1 Mesitornis unicolor | reverse complement strand
GTCGAGGTCGCCGTGGGAACGGGGTTGGGGGCAGCGATCTGCGGCGTTGGGGTGTGCAGTGGCATTTGATGTGCCTTCGATGGGCTCCATCGAAGATGGATATATATATATATCTATCTGTCCCACGCATGTAAAACCTTCTCCTCCTACTTTCACACCTCGTAAACTGATGTATGTGATGGCTTCTAACGAGATAGACCAATTATTTTTAATGTGCACACCCAGTGAGCTGTGATTTATTTGACAACACACATGTGTCAAAACCACATGCGGAGCGAACGCCTTCCAAGACAAATCCAGCTTCGCAATGCAAATATTTATTCGTTTAACTTGGATGTCGTCGATGCTGGGCTGCAGGCATCTTACCATGTGGACGAATGTATTCAAAGAATGTGGCATTGTTTCTTGATAGCGATGGCTCAGTTGGTTTTGCACCACCCTTTGTAGCCATGAACTCTGCCTTTTTGAAAAAAATTCTCCATCCTGTTTGTGGTGGTGACGTTTCCCACTTGACTATTTAGGAGTGGTCCTGGAGCTTTTGGGCTGGGGCAGAAGGCTGCCTTTTCCTTTTATTGCCTTTTCCATTTAAGATGTATTTATTATAAGTAGCCATTACTAGCTAGATCTATCAACAAAACAGCCCCGTTGTATCAGTGGGATGCAGAAATCCTTGCAAAATTGTTACCGTACACAGTGATCTAGGGTCCCAAGCCATCATCATGGCATCATCGTGGCACAAGATTACCAAAAGTAGTTTTTAAGAACAAAGGCTGCCCCTGCCCTGAATGAGTCCTTGCATCCTCCTGTTAGCTTGGGGTTGTCAACATCTGCCAGCTGGGATGGAGCGTCAGTGCTTGGGTGGTGACTTCAGGCATAATGCTGGCGAATGTTAGAAGAGGCTGCAAAGATTTTTAGCAGTTTTCAAAAAGGGATTGTTATTAAGTCTTGTGATTGGAAGTTACTCTTAGAAATATTTAATCTCAATGCTTGAATTTTAAGATAGTTAAAAATTCATTATTTTGAAGAACTTTGAAGAACTATGAGTTGAAGTGTCAGTGGCAAAAAACCTCCAGTGAGACCATGGGTAATGACCTTTAGATGCTCACATTAATTAAGGGTAAGTTGGCTGCTTGTCCACTTATGATTTGATAAGGAACATCGAAAAGTTTAAGATCTGTAAGATTTCCTGTGCCGTTTCCTGACTGAGTCCAAGTCTCAGAGCATGGTCTCTGATCTGTGAATGTAAGTGGGTCTCCCTCTTTTCACTGAACCCCTGTGAAAGTTTTGGACACTCAGAGCACATAAGGGTTAGTTTACCTGGCATTTTTTGCAGGTTTGTATGTTGACAAACCACATAGCACAGCACGCTTTCAGACTGCAAGTTCAGAAGTACAATTATTTTTCCTGCTTTGGTGTGTATCTAGAATTTTTAAATAGTCAAACCTTTTTATATTTTGGAGTGTGTGTGTTGTACTACTAACAACAGGATTGCATTATAGTGATGTAATTTATAGTTAAATCTGATTCAGTGCAGTTTTGCGTGATGTTACAGCGCTGTTCTCTGACAAATTATTGCTTACCTGGCACTTGAACCTCAGTATTTTTCATGCCTTTAAGAAATGGGTGTTTACTCTTAACAAAGTTTGGTCTTGTATTTTGGAGGCATCTTTCCTATTGGTGAGACCTGATTTTTAGAGTAACTGAAACGTGGGGAAAAAAATTAATCTCCTTTACGTTAGAAAGAAAACCGCAATGTGATTCTGTTGAAAGAGGACAATTTTGGGAAGGTCTGAGCTCAGTGCTGTCAGGATGAGCAAGTACCCACATGTCTGGGCTGGACAGACGGCCAGGCCACTCCTCTCCATAAGTCCTCACCTGGGCACAGGTGTCATCGTGGTCATTGTCCCAGCAGTCACAGTGGTGGGGCTGTGGTGTAGGAGCAGGATGTGCTGCACCTGAAGCTGGGCTTCTGCAGTTGCGTCAGTGTTGTCACTGTGAATTTGTGGTGTTGTGCATCGTTTGACATATGGCCTGATGGCTGCTGCTTTCAGAGTTTCTATTTTCAAGGCATTATACAAATACTAACTTAGTTATAACTATCAGTAATGACACGTATAAATGATACTAAGCTATGTTTTAAAAGAAACTGTGCATACATTATTTTGATCATATTCCCCCTCTTATTGCAGGCATACATTTTAATGGCCATTCAGTTTGGTTTTATCAGAAAATAGCATTGTTCATAAAGGATTTAGTTGTTTGCTTTGTATTTAGTCTTTGTTGGAAAAGGACTTGTTCAGGTTTTAGGAAGTGAAGGATTCTCTGTTTCTGGGCTTCAGTCTAGCTGTGGCAAAGCAAGTGTGCTTGAGGAGGTGAAAAAAACCACATTTTATTGGGTGAAAGGGAAATAACTGTTTATAATACTGTAACTTTAAAAGGTCCTATTATCCAAATTATTGTGTTCTCAATAGGAAATCTGTAGTTTCAGGTTTTTTCCAGCTTAGAAAACTAAATAAGTCATGACAATGATTTTGTTCAGCTGTAAAAGACAACTGAATAGATGACTGCAAGCTGAAAATGAGCATGGAAGGCTTTAATTTGAGTACTTAAAACTTCCCATCCTATTATCTGGGGAATAAAAGAAGTATTCATGGCAAACCCTATTTTCTTTACCTTCATTCCAACACCTTCAGTATAATTGCACTTTTTGGAAAATATTTCTCCAAAGCTGCTATGCAAACAACAGGGTTATGCACTAACAATAATATTTTAGGAGATATACGTGGTAATTATTTTCTTCCCTCTATGTTAATCTCTAAAACAGTAAAGAGAAGTAAAAACACAACGGAGGTTTTCTCTTCAGAACCTCCCAAAACAGTAACTTCCGAGCAGGTCCTCCTTCGCCTGTCCCAAGCTGGATCTGTGTGGTGGCATCTAGAGGGACGTGGTGCAGATGTGGTTTGAAGCTGTGTGAATCCTGCCCTGGTGCAGCCGGGTGCTCCAGGGCTGCCAGAGCACCTGGCTCAGCTGTACTCACGTTTTAAAGTCTGCACCAAGTTCTCCCTTACCAGCTGCTCTGTGATTTCTGTGTTTGAGGCCAAAATGTCCGTAATTGCTTTGATATGAGGCCAGGAGAAGGATGGATTGTTTGTTTTACCTTATTTATTTATTTATTTTTTTAATTGTAGTTCTTTGACTTCAGCATTTTGTACTGCAACCCCATCCACCGGCCCAGGGATGGGAAGCAGGGAAAGCTGAGGGGGATTTTTAACAAGGGAAAAAAGCATTAATCCTCAATTCACATCAGATCTTAGCTGTTCCTCTAAGCCATTTTCCTCAAAGAAAATTCACTTTCACTTACAAAATTAAGTCTGTTATGACTATTATGCTTTCATTAAGTGTTTCATAAGGTTAAATGACTCTCTGAGTAAACTAAGTATCATGGAAAAAGATGGTAAAAATATGCAGAGTTATCTTAATGCCTTGATTCCGCCAACATTTAGTCATACATTTACGCTTGAGTATGTGAGTAGTCCTGTTCAAATTAAGGATGCAAGTGTTTTACTGTGACTGACAGGAATACGTTTGGCATTGGAAAAGTCCAGAACAGCTCAAAATGAATAGACCTGCTTGAAGTCTCAAGCTATGCTAATTCTTCTGCCTGTTTTTCTGTCCTAAAGATGGCAACAGAAAGCCACAGCATGCGTATAACGAATATAGCAAATCATGTGAATATACGTATCCGAGTAATCTCTTTATTATGATAAACCAAATCTACACACTTAAACTTACACGGACTGATTATTTTGCTATCATACTGTGTGTTGCTGGCTAATTAAACGTTAACATCTCCGGCTAACATACTTTTCCTGGGGAGACCTGTTTTTAAAGTAATGGTAACGTAATGTCTGCAGCCTTCCCATTTGCATGCCCAGCCACCGGGAAACAGGAGGAACCATTGCAAGTTTGCAACTTGCTTTTCATCACCATGAGGTTGCTGTGGGTGGTTGGCTCAGCCTTTCCTCACTTCTTCCTCCTGATGCAGCCTGCCATCAACCTGCTCGCTTGCCCAGGGAGGATTTCTGTCGAGCACAGCGAGGTAGAGAGTTTTCCTGTGGTGTGGGAGGGAAGGTCGCCACCCTGGTTCCTCACCAGGTTTTGGGGGAGAAGTCAGGAGTCATCCTGGTGTCTCCTGAGCTGCCGGCTGGCCAAGCTGTGGCTAGCTGCAAGGATGTTGGAGATAGTTACCTGCAATATCAGAACAACATTAGTTTAGCTGAATTACTCTGTAACTTCTGTTTGAGTCATATGGAGTGATAATTTAGGGCACAGCAGTCAGAAGTAGTGAATGCTCATACTACCAGTTTCACCTGATAGGTGCCTTGGGAGGTCAGCTGTCTCATCCCTTTGTATCGGCTTCCATAAATTTGCTTGCTTGACACTTGAAGACTTTCAATCTATTGGGAAGACACTCTGAGATTCCCTCTTTCCTTATCTCCTTGCTTGTCAAAGTTTCCCTCTGAGCATCACTGTTTTTTGGGGTTTTTTTTTCCAATTAATTAATTTTAACTCCATTTTCCAAGTTGTTATGAGTGGCTAGCTTACTTCTTTCTGCTTTTTTACAGCTAGTGCGTGCTTCCAAACTATGCTGATGGAAGGACATACATGAAAAATACTTTCAGAGATAAGGATAAACCAAAAATCTTAAAAATTGGGCATACTGAGAGATCTCATTCCCATATGGATATATATGTTTGGGTGCTTCAGATGCCTAATTTCCTTTGAGTTTGGTGGGACATGTTGTTTTGGAGAGAGAAAGGACTGATCATATCATCAAGTCTGCAGGAGAAGAACCCATTCATTGTAAATTTAGAGAAGGGAGAGCTATTCTTTATTTTTCCTTCCCCTGTTCACCTCATGAGCAATGGTTGATGTATATCCTGAAAATTGTACATTACCAACAGAAAAGAGAGAAAGAAGGCAGTTTTCTCCTATTTGTTGGGATGCTTGAAGAAAACGTGAAATAGTATATATGCTCTATCACTTTCAAAAGATCTAGGGTGAGATATGTAAATGAAGACACCCTTTCCCCATTTTTCACTAGGCATTGCACTTTTAGTGATGTTGATGTGGCTGCACATTTGTCGAAACTGAAGGTTAAGCTGAAGCTTTTGAGATTTAAAAGCCAAGCTGCTGCCCTTGGAACTGGGGATAAGGCTCTACCACTGAAGGCTGCAATAGCTCACATCATCTAAAGGTCAGTACTCCCCAATAAATAAATTTAACTCTATACGTGCAAATATTTTAGTTGAGTATCTTCTCAAGAGACCTTAGTCTCTTCTGACAATGTCCTATTTACTGCTCTCTGGTTGCCATAGTCTTACAGACTTTCTCTTCAATGTGCTCATGGCCTCATGTTTTTGACTTCATTGCTTCTACATTTGCCTGTGTTTACTGCATGGCTTGTTATGATGAGATGCTTTAGAATTGTTTCCCCATGGTTGGAAAATTTGTCCATCTTTGGGAAGGAATCACAGGGAATGGATTAAATTGCAATCAGCACTAGCTGAACTTTTTACCGTAACAATCTCTGAAGAGTGATACATAGCTGAAGTTAAATGTGAGCTCAGTGTCTGTTATACTTATTCTTAAGCACCTTGATATCCAACCCAGACATTTTTACGTATGGATGGAAGAGGGGTTTGAACAAATTCCCATGTAGAACCCTGATTAACTGTCGAGGGAGCAAAATAGGGATCTAGTGTGGTTAGATGGCTTTTTGTCACCTTTGGGTTTTTTTGTCTTCCTCCAAATATTAAAAAAAATGGATACTTCCCCACACCCAAAAGTGCTAATTTGCATTCTTCCCTTTGGTGGGGACTTTTTAATGAGTTATGTCAGAGCTGTTATTTTGGAAAGTTTTTGTTTTTTTAAAGTAAAAAATTTTGTGCGCTGATATTTACTGCTGAACTGTTCTGCTTTCTTTTCTTCTGTAAGAAACCCTAAAAATTAGATGCACAGATTAGTTTCAGCCTAAGTGCATCCCAGTCAATGCTGTAGGAGTTCTATAATTGCAAAATTTGGTGGGCAGAAATGTTGTGTGTCTCATATGAAGAGGAATG
>NW_010198172.1:67850-92247 GCF_000695765.1 Mesitornis unicolor | reverse complement strand
GGAATGCCGTTAAAAGTAACTAAATATATTCAATGTTTCTGAATTTGGCAAATGCACTCTTCCCATTCCCAACTAAATTACGTCTGAAGACATTTGGTGAAAATATGGGAGTTGACAGCTAGGACAGACAGAATTCTCCCTGAGTGTGCATTGCTTAAGTAATGGGAAAGGAACTTGTGAAAATAATAGAAATGAGGCAGAAAAGTAATTTTGAGCAGCCTCTAAAACATCAACAACCCAGAGTGCTGCCTTGACTGCATGAGAGAGCTGTGGCACATTTAGCTTTTCAGACTCTCTTATACTACAAGAACTGCAGCTGTGACAATTTGCAGGTGGAGATCTTTTCAGGAGTCTGTCTTCGTTCTTCTCTGATGGTGTGGTGGTATAAGCGTGGTATAAGCATATAAACCTTTTCCCCCCCCCCCCCCTTTCAGATATAAAAATCATAACGGAAACCAGCAGGGAGTGCTGAGCATGTAAGGCTGAACACTCATGCTGGTATAGTAGTAACTAGATCACATCAGAGTTGCAGAGTAGAAATCTTAATGTTAAAAGGTAATGAAAAGATTGTAGTAGCAATAATAGCAGTACTATCTTAGTCTCATTAAACATGATATAATGCTGCTCATATTTGATTTTCTGGCTATGTGGCATAGTATTTGGGGTCATTGGAATTAAGCTGCTGTATTAAAATGTAGCTTTTGTACATTGTGGGTTACAGTGGTTTTTAACTGAACCAGGTGTCTGGATGGCAGGAGAAGAGGCCAATATCCATTCATCCTGTGGAAATTGGAAAGGGGTGCAATAAGGAGGTAAGGGCAAGATTCTGACTTCATTGAAAGTTTACATTGCAACTCGTCATCCAATTTTACAAGGTATTGAGCTCTCACACTTCAATCTGACAGAGTACTCGTGTGTGTGCTTTACTTTTGGTGGGCAAATACTGCCAGTGAAAACAGAGTATCAGGTAGGAAGCATTATATATTAATATGAGGTTATTATTCCATCCTAGGAATTTTACTTACTTTTACTTACTTTCACCTCTCTTCAAAACTTTCATATCTATTGTTTTGTTCAGATTTTAGGCTGTGTTTGTTCTGAATTATTTCTATGGGGTTTTTTTAATCTATTCTTATCCTGTAGCAAAAATATGTATCAATGGAAATGTACGCACAGGTTTTTCGCTTGAGTTTCGGCTTTTCCTAGATGTGTACAGACTGTTTCAAGTTATGTGTCTGTTTCATGCCAGTTGTCAGCAAGGAGTTATTAATCCCTGGGAGAGCTAAGAGTGTTTTTGAAGGATTTGATGAGCTTCCAGTGCTTGGTGCTCGCCACGTCGTCGTACTGGAACCAGATGCTGGGTACCACATGTTTGTATTTTTGGAGCTAAGTAGGTTAGGTACTGTGTCTCTGGCCCGTAAATACAAGCACTAGTTTCCCACCCTAAAACTCTCATCCCTGGATCATCGTCCTCACAATCCTGGCCACGGGAACAGCTTGCATCAGGCTCCCAAGTTGTGAAACCAGACTTGTCTTTTCTGGATCTTCCTATTTGCTTTGTCTGTATCCTCTCAAAGTAAAGACCTTCTGATTTACAGTATTTCTCCATAAGGACTCTTTGACTTAGGCTCAAAAAGATTTTTGAGCATTGCAATTAGAGAGGATGCAGAGGACCACTCAGTCCCATGCAGAAGCTCTCACTGTGGGTGCTGAGAACCTGCTGGGACATTAGGTAGATCGTGCTTTTCCCTTTTCTCCCGTTTGTTTATGAGTTACTGTTCCATGCACTTGGACATTTTCAGGTTGGATTTGTCCTTTATCCATTTCTACTTGTCCTTGTTATGTATATCTTCAGTTATCCGCCATGCCAAACATTAAAAACATGTCTTTTCTTGCTTTCACCACCTGAAATAAAATATTACTAAATAAAAGTTGCTTTGATGTAGCTGTAGCCTGTTATTTGGATTGGCCAATTCAAATGTTAATGAGTCCTTTTGTCTTCATAAATGGTTTGTCTCATAAATGGACAAAATTATTTTCAGCAACGTACAGAGCATGATACAGACTTTGCTAACAAGTGAAAGATTTCTTTTTTAATAGTGTGATTAAGATTACTTTTGCACTCCCTCAGAGTCATACTTCTCCAAAGGACTGGCTTCCTGGGTTTGATTTTCAGTGATGGAACTGTTCCTCTATAACTGATTTTGTAAGAGGAAGACCAATAGAGTTTTTCCATTGCTATTCTCAGGTTTTATTTGCTTTATCCCTTTGTTTTCTGCCACTGTTGTAATATGGCAAGATGATTTTTGAGCACTGTGTTCTTTTTTCTCTAAAGGGTAATTTCAGTTGAGTTGCACCCTACTGAGAGTAACGTGGTTAGAAACCAGTTGGCAGTGCTCTCTTCAGTTTTCATTTGCCTCTCTCTTTAAAAATCTAAAAATATTCCTCCTGCCGGAAATGTTTTTCATTCTGTTATGTCTTTTGCTTCCCGTAGGAGGTATTTCTTTTAATTTATTGACTAAACCTTTCTGAATCGTATTCCCATAAGAGTTTAGACACAATAGAGTTTTTGGGTGAGCTGTCCAAGAGATCTCATCGTCTTCTGTTTTTAGAAGATATACAATTGTTTCTTTATACAGTGCATCAAGCTCTGAGACAAGCTGACACTTACGTGAAATGGGAGAATTTGCAGCTAAAGACCGCAGATTAACACTTCTGCTATAACTTCTCAGATTTTGTTTTTTTTGATAGTATGTATCATACTTATCCTTCTTAAATCATAAAGAAATCCCTATTCTCTTTTCCCTGCCCTTGATTTTAAAAGGACTCTGGGCTCTATTTTGATCTCAATCTCATTACCACAATTTTTTTCATAAGTGTATGTGTGTATAGGAAATCCAGATCCTTGTAACATCCTGGTTGGAAGTCAGCTATGTTTAGCTGTGAATTTAATGTGGATGACAGGGCAGGCTGTTAGTTGAAAGGGGTGGTGGGGAAAGAGAGACTGGGATAGATTACATTTCCATGTTCCAAAATAAGACCCTATCTACTCTATCCTGAATTAGAACAATATGGTTGAGTTTTCTTGTGGCTATTTCATAATATTCCTACTGACAAAATATGGTGTGCCTTTCTCATTGCTTCACTACTGTTTCTCAAGCATGTGTTCGTGTTTCTGTATCTAGTGACAGTTCTTGTAGCAGCACACCATGGGGACACGTCTTATACCTACTTAGAAGGGGACAGCATATTCTCAAATTATGCACAAAGTGGACTGCACTAGAGGACAGCAATGTGCTCTCGCAGCTAAGAAGGCTAGTGTCATCCTGGGGTGCATTAAGAAGAGTGTGACCAGTAGGTTGAGAGAGGTTCTCCTCTCCCTCCTCCCTGCCATGGTGAGGCCACATCTGGAATACTGCATCCAATTCTGGGCTCCCCATTTCAAGAAGGACAAGGAAATACTGGAGAGAGTCCAGTGTAGAGCCCGTAAGATGATGAGGGGACTGGAGCATCTCCCATATGAGGAAAGGTGAGAGAGCTGGGTCTGTTTAGCCTGAAGAAGAGGAGACTGAGGGGGCATATCATTAATGCTTATAAATATCTAAAGGATGGATGTTGGAAGGATGGGACCAGACTCTTCTTGGTTGTGCCCAGCGACAGGACAAGGAGCAATGCTCCCAAACACCTCCAAACACAGGAGGTTCAACTTAAACATAAGGAAAAAATTCTTTACTGTGAGGGTGACAGAGCACTGAACAGGCTGCCCAGAGAAGTTGTGGAGTCTCCTTCTCTGGAGACATTCAAAACCCGCCTGGACGCATTCCTGTGTGACCTGGTCTAGGTGATCCTGCTCTGGCAGAGGGATTGGACTGAATGATCTCCAGAGGTCCCTTCCAACCCCTACCATGCTGTGATTCTGTGAGAGCAGGTACCAAACCATAGCCTGCTGGGAGAATCAGGTGGCCAAATTAGTCAGATAAACACCATTAGAATTTTTACTTTTTTCAGGGATAATATGCCTTGATTCTGTATTCACTAAAGGCATATGATGTAATTACCAGTCAACCTGTGTGGAGGGTTTTAAAGCAACTTTTAGTAGAATAATTAGTAAGATTTATATTGGTACATTTGCATATTTGAAAAATATCTGGTACACTGTCCAAAATGTTTCTTGCCCCTTTTCTCTGCTTGAGTTCTGAGCAAATGGTTCCATGCTCCATCAAGGCTCAGATAAAGACCTTTCTGTATCATAAACTTCTCCTCAAGGGAGACAGAGCTAATGTAACAAATGAGGATACTTTTCTTTCTTGGACTATGTAACAGAGCTTCCTGTCTGTTTTCTACCCCACATGCAGCTAAATTACACAATCTTGCATGGATCAGAGGAAAACCAGTTAGGTAAGTGAATGAATTGTGGAAGGTATGTAATGTGGAGAACAAGATCCATGCATGCTGGGTTGTATGAGCAAAAGGGTGACTGGCAGGCCAAGGGAAGTGACTTGGCCCTTGCAAGTCCGTGTCTTGTGCAAGGGCGGTGCTGACATATTGGAGCAAGTGGAGTGGAGGGCCATCAAGACAGTTAGGGGATGAGAGTGCTTAATGCACTAGAAAGGGCTGATATTTGTTTCAGCCTGGAGAAGAATGAGAGGGGATGTAATTCCACTTTTACTACCTGGGTGGTGGCTAAGGAGGCAATGGAGCTGGATGTTCTCAGAGTTGCACAACAACAGTCATGAGTTTCAGCAAGAGGAATTTTGACTAGATTTAAGGAAAAAAAATCATTCACAACAGGAGTGGTTAAGTATTGAAATGGGTTGCCCAGAGAGGCTCTGGAATCCCTGTGTTTGGAAATCTTCAACCCTTGACAGAGCAAGGCCCCGAGGAACCTGATTGAACTTTGAAGCTGGCCCTCCTTTGAGCAGGAGGTTGGACCAGACAATCTCCAGAGGTCCCTTCTGACCTAACTTTTTCTGTGATTCTGAGACTCTGAGTATCATTTCTTTTCATGGCAGAATGAAAACTCTACTCTCTTCCTGTGTGCTACAGCATAATTTTGACGGAACGGAAGTTGATGAGTTACTGCAGAAGGTATAACTCTCTCCAGTGTCAACATTTGAAGGAGGCTTACAAGAAGAGTGATTTTCTTCATTGCATTGTTCTCCAAAGTTGTTGCTGCTCCAGTCCTCTGTAAGGCATACTCTACCGAATGGTGCAAAGAAGGTCCGAGTGGTTTTTTTAAAGATGTCAGTAAAACTTCGAAGAAGCCCCAGCCAAACCCTTCTGGAATATAAGTGTTTTGCAGAGACAGCTTGACAATGTGCTAGTGGAACTTCAGCAGGGATCGGTCAGGGAAGTTTCAGTAACTACTTGTCAGGTGGCTTTTGTACCAGCTCATTTAACCAAACCTGCCTGCGTATACCTGCATTAGGGAGTCCAGGGCTTATAAGGTATATGCCTTCAGGACAACATGTTACTAGGACAAACCTGCTCTGAAGCTGAGCTCTGTCTGCTTTTGTGGGTTATTTGACTTTAGGTTTTAAAATACTGAACATTTGGCAAAACACCATTATCTTTTCTTCCCCCATTTCATGGTAGTTGAGTGTGCTTATGACAGGCCATATGATGTGCTGCCTAAAACATTTCAATTCAATGCCTGTAGTAAAATGATGGTACAGAAGCACTCCTGTCAATTGAGCTTTCCTCACTTTCATTTTTGTCATCTTCCTGAGCATCTTACAAAAGTAAAATTAATCTGGGAGAAAGAGAAATGGCAGAAGAAGGAAAAAAACCTGAAGAGGTATGCAAGAAGGAAAGAAAATCTGCCGAGCTTTGAGCTGAGAATTGCATCAGATGATACACAGAAAAATAGGTGTGGCAGTAGGACAGTTCAGGCTTTGCCTATATTGCATTACACGGCGACAGTTTAACCTGATATTGACCTTACAACTTATGAGCTTAAGGGTACAGTTATGTAACTGGGATCAGTCCAAGCTAAACTGAACTGGAATAGGCAGATGGGGCCACACGGCCCGGAAAAAGCTGGTACCAAATTGGCTTGCTGAACTAAATGCTTCCACGCTGCTATTTAAAAGGAGCACAGAGCATAATTTGCTGCTGTTTGCAATGCAATGATGGGCTTTCTTGAGCTTCTGGAGTATGTTGGTCAACATCTGCTCTCCTCTGTCTCTTGCGCTTGAAAAGTTATTTTGGCAAGGCTGTGCTTAGCTGGCAGAGGTTTTGTCAAGCAGGTGCAGCCTTCAGTATCGAGTATGAAATTGGGCTGCCAGAAGGATCTTGCTCACAGTAAAATGGAGCCTTGATGTCTTGAGGTCATAACTTTTTGCAGTCTCAATAAGTACTTCTTTCCTTGAATGGACAAGAAAGTAAGAAGAGAAGAAAAATGACTGTGGATTACAGCTGCGTGGTTCAAATAAAAGGAGATAAGGAAGGGGAGAAGACTGAAACAACGCCAAGAAATGAATAGCAAAGTAAAACATCATTAGGGCTGGAGAGCAGGATTGGCACTGGAGTGCCACCACCACTTGGAATAGGAGAGCTTTGTCTCCTACTTGCGCATCCCTTCCTTGTCTCGCTCACGGTGTGACGACCTGGTTTCCTCCCAGCAGCGCTACACCTGTGGTGCCGTCCTGGGGCTGCTCCATCCTTCGAACTGTGCCTGCCACGCCACCTGGCCCTCAGAGGAGCTCCCACCTCTGATGCGGTTTGGCAAGATGAAAGGTCGGTGTTGGACCAGCGGTACGCGGTCCTTAATGGCTGCTGTGGTGCATTGCTCGTGCTGAATAGTTCTCACCATCATTTATAGCGATGAGATTTTCTGAAGCCCCTGACTCACTTCTGAAGATGAATCTTGAGCTCTTAGATTGTTTAGATAGTTTTTCAGATCTTATTCTAGTTCTTTTATATCATTGCTTTTTGTTATAGTGATTAGAGCCTCCTTCCTTTCTTCTTCCTTCCCAAAGTTGTCTGTGATGCTGAGGTCTTCCGCACAACTGAATACCATTTTTTAGTGGTAAAGGGGTCTTGTGTCTTGTCCATATGTCTTTTTGAGCTGTTTCTCCTTTCAGTAGCTCTTTCAAGTTGTCTCTGTAAATATTGTTCGTGTTTTGTTTGTGCTTGCTTTATGTTGATTACTATGTGCTTTAGCACAACTTGCTATATTATATTTGCCTTTTACTATAATTTGTTATTTTCACTTGTGACAGTGTATCTGCTTGTTTTTTGGAAACATGTCTTGAGGCTGTATCAGTGCATTATTAAATTCCAAATGTATGCACTTCATTTCTTTAATCCAGCTGCATGCAGCTTACACACTGTGATGGTAAATGGAATTTGTGATTACTGTAGAGTATGGGATCTGGCATGAGCACCAGAATTAAAAAGAGATCTTCTGATCTTTGGCAGCTCCTGCTGTCCCTGTGATAGCTGGCCTGGAGGGGACATTTGGGAAGCTATGCTGCAGAGCTGTATTTTTCAAACAGAGCTTCCTCTCTGGGAGTCTTTTGAAAACAAAGCTCCCTGATGTTTAGATCCTGGGTTTGATGGCTTGGTTGTTTGGGAATCTCTCTGACAAACTGGCTACAAGCTGGATATTGTCTTGCTTTCCATGGAGGAAATCCTTTCTTCATCCCCAATGCTACCAAAGGCTGCAGCCCCAGCAGAGCCAGCGAGGTGCCACTGTGGGAAGAGTGGGTAGATGTAAAGGGGCTGGTACTGCATGATCTGTATTGCTTGTACTCCAGAAATGCCAGCTTTTACATCATGTTTTCTGAATCCGGGTGACTGATGTAGGGAACAGAGTGGGTACTGATTGCTTGGCAGGTTGAAGAGCTGTTGCACCCAGGAAATAGAGACATGGGAACAGTGATATAGTATGGTCATACTACAGCTGTGGTGGCTACGTATGGTCTCAGGTGGTAGGACACCTTTCCTAGGTGCTTTTTGCTCATGGAGAGCCTTCTTCCAGAGCAAGTCCAGCTACTTGGACTTAGTATTCAGTGTGAGATTTAGCCATACACTTCTTGGAGCTGCAGAAAGCAGGCTTAAGTTGTCACTTGAATTACAGTTGAAAAGAATGGGATTCCTGTAGTGAATGATATATTTCTAGCTTTTTTACAGTTTTTTGAACTGCACTCCTTTGGTTAAGATAAAGGCATTTTATAACCATATTGCTGTGCTAGAGGGTGACTGGCCCCTTTTATTAAAATAGGACCAAAGCATTTGTAGGAAAGCAGGAGCTCTTCTTGTGCTGGATTCAACTCAGACAGATGGAGTGGAAGCCAAGGGGAAAGGAGAAATATGATTGGCAAGATCTGGGGCAAATCAAAGCAAAGCTGGAGTGGAAAAATTAGCTAGGATGTTCCCAAGGAGAGTGTAAAAGATTTGTGTAGAAGACAGATAGCAGGGTGCAGAGGGGCTTGTTTGCTGACCCCTCTTGAAAAAATATCCAAGGCTAGTGGAGGCTGAAAGCAGGAAAGCAAAGAGGAGTTTGCTTGGCATGTTCCTTGGAGCCAGCAATGAAGGGCCAGAGAAGCAAGGGAAGGGATCTTCTTTCAGGTTTGAGGGCTGGGGATGGCAGTGCAGCAGAAGCAAGTGCTGTGCTGTCAAGGGCACAGAACAAGCAGCATGCAGGGAGTGTAATAGGATCTCCCATCACATGGAAAAGTTAAGTTTTTGGTTATTTTTGGTTATTTTGTAACCCAACCTTTGCAAGCAGAGAGACTGAGAAGCCCTGCTGGGGAGAACAGGAAATATTTGGAGAGGAAGGACAGAGATGGCTGAACAGTGATCTGGTGGCCACTGAGTGTAGATGGAGATGGAACCAGGGTAGCCATTGTGTTGATGTGCTCAATGTACCATATATATTTTGGGATACGTGGTTGAGTTGCTGGGGCTTGTATTATTTGTAAAGATTATTTTGTGCAATGAGGTGCTCTAATTTGCACTTGAAGCTTGGAATCGAACCTCTGAGGAGAGAAATTGTGAATTGCATCTCTACATGACCACACCTTCTGTGAGGTATAGTTGCCTAGGAGAGCTAGATTGCAGGTAGTTGATGGGAGGAAGGGGAAGAGTTTAGAAGCACAATAAGCTAAAAGGAAACCAAGGATGCTTTGTGATGGTAGGCGTTATGAACTGCAGGGGAATTATCTGAATTTTGTTACAGGTTGTTTTGCCTGTAAAAAAATATATGTATTATACATACATTAGTTCTTTCTAAATTTGCAAATAATGTTTGATATGTTGTTTTTTGCATGGAAAATGTTCTCTACTTCTGAATCTTTCTCTTTCATGAAGCATTACCATATGGAAAAATGTTAGTTTAACAATTTCACAACAATCTAAATAAAAGTTACTAAAAATCTGTAAGTCATTTATATAAAATTTCAATGTACAATGCCCAGGAAAACAAAAACCATGTAAAATGTACAATTTCTTAGTAGTGTACATCTCTCAGTATTAATCCATGGTTTTATTGTCTTTGTTCTGTCAGGAAGTATCTCCCAGCTATGAGATGTGGTTTTCTGGAGATGAGACACTGCAAAGCAGAGTGGGTGAAGTTTGTAGTGGGTATTGCTGAGGCTCCTCAGACGTGTTTGAATGCTCAGTGTGGTGAGTCAGTGGGATATTGCTTCTCATTCCAGCACAGCAACTCCATGGTTGTGTATGCCACCACACCAGGGACCACCATGCTCGATTCCAATGGCATTAGGTGTCCCTACCAAACTCCCCGAGATGCCTTTTACTGAGGAGCTTCCAGAACAAGGAGGCATGTAAGTGGCTGTGAGATCAAATAGTTGGAGGTTACTTGTCTCCAGAGAGAACTGGAGGGCTTCTGCCTTTACTTCAGAGTGAGGAACTGGTGATTTATGCTCAACTGGCGCATCATCAATCTGTAGAAAAGGATCTAACGTACTGAATTTGGAAGAAATGAAGAATGCTTTTTTTTTTATCCCCATGCTTTGTATTAGGATAACTCTGGAAATGCTCTGTTTCTGGTTTTGCTTTTGTTCTTCCCAGCTTTTTAGGAAATATTTGAATCAAAAGAGTGCTCAAGAAGATGAGGGAGAAATTAATTTACCCAGCTTTGAAAAGGATCAGCTGCAGATTTTACTGCAGGGACTAAGAAAGCTTTTGCCTTTGCCTTCTTCCCCTTGCACTATGGATTGGGGATACATTCACTCTGTAAGAATACATTTTATTTACAGTATGCATAGTTTAGATGCTGCTTAAAGTGTCTTTTGACCTCCTCTCAAAGAGTTCAACAGAAGCAGTGGGCAGGTGGTTGCTGGGTCTTTAGAAGCTGCCTGGGGGTGGCTCATTGAAGCACCGGGGAGGGACAAGGCTCAAAAAATCAGAGCTGCAGATGAGCCAGTGGATTTAATGGCTAATCCAGGCAGGAGCATGAGAAGCGTCTGCTGTGAGGGCTGGCTGGCTGTGCCACAAAGCCCTACTGACTAGGGCAGTGGGGTGGGGTGGGATTTGGCAAGTGCTGCTGGGTGTTTCCCTGATGGGGGGACGAGGATGCAGCATTAGTTATTTCTGGAAACTACACAGCCTACAGAAATTATATTTAGCTGTTAGATAACTGGTTTAAACTGGGATTATGCCCAAATTAGGGACGAGACAGTAAAGCTGAGTGATAAGAGTATCTGTTGTTTCTCCCCTGACCGTATGGGATTGAGGGACAGAAATGGTCATACAGCAGCATGAATATCTACACAGAATCCAGAGGATTTGTGTGGGCATCCCTGCACTGCTGGTGGCCTCGTGTCGCAGAGGTGATTTCTACATTACCGTAGTGTCTTGGTACCCGAATTGCAGGATAGGACAGCACTGTACAAGAGGTCATATAAACACAAGAGACCTTGTTTTTTCCCTCAGAAGTTTTACAGAAGAGACAACAGAAATACACAGTTGCACCAGAAATGGTACAGGGACTGTTTTGTGATATTTAGTGGCCTCAGCAAACAAATTATTTGCCCTTGCTAAGATGTAGAGAGTCTTAAGCCATGGGAACAGTAGGTTAGTAATACAGATATTTAGCAGTATTTTCTTCAGGAATGAGGGGAGAAAGAGTAAAGTTCCCAGTGCACGAAACTGGGTAAGAGAGACCTCATATGTTGGAATGAACGTAGACAGTGGCTAAGGGTGATGGAGAGGATGGGATTATTGTAGCAGGGAGGAGTATGTTTAATGTTTGATATAATAACAGGCTGACATGCAATGGACGGCTACATAGAAAAAGGTGACATCATCAAAGCCGAATAGTCTTTGAAGAGCATTCTGGGTGAATATAAGCAAACTAGTATTGCATTGGAGAAGAGAATGCTGCAGCCATTGTGCAGATAGAGGTCTGCATAGGATTTCTAGCTGGGTTTTGTATTGAAAAGGCTGTGTATTGACAATTTGTGTATAAATATAGCTTCTTTTAGGTCCTGGCTGGAGGTAGCTAGTAGGAGGAATACTGTGTATACTGGCCTTTGTTGTCTCCGTGCCTCCTTTTCCACCAGAGGTACAGATTTTCCCTGTGTCCTGGAAAGCACATCTAGATGCACAGTGAAGCATGGTGTAAAGATCTCTGGTCTGAGATGGGAACCTGATGTGACACAGGGCTGTTGCACTGCGTCTGCTCAGGTCCCAAAGTAGTGCAGCCATGGTCCCACAGTGACTAAGCTAAGAAATCTATTAAACCTTCGTAATCTCTTGAGGAGAGAGTGCCAGGTACTGGGAAACCATAGTAATAATAAATGAAAAGTAAATGAATTTAAGTTTGAGTCTACTGTTAGCTCTATGATGTCCAAGTTTGTTTCATTAGCACATTATATACCTGACTGGAGTATTGGATCATATTTGTACTGTATAAGAAGTTTGTCACCATTTATGAGTGAGATTACCTGGAGATGAAGCATAAAATCAGGTTCAGCCTTTGTTCCTGTAGTGGTACCTCACCACCACACTGATCTCCTGTGCCAGCTGGAACCTGGCTGGCTCTCTGACAGCACTTTGTCTGGGGCAGTGTTACTCCCCAAGAGGTGTCTTAAAATCCCCTTTCTTGATTCCTGTGAGTGCTGCTGTTGTTCCCCCATCGGTCTGCTGAGCATGTAGGGATGCTGCACCTTATGAAACGGTTACTGGACAGTTGTGGTAGCTGTGAAGATACCACCCCCGTCATCATGGTGGGTTACTGAGTCCTGGTGGCTGGATAAGAGGGGGATGTTGCCCTTTCAGCTGGCAAAGACATAGTCATCAGAAAGGGAGGAGATTATGTATGTGGTTTTAAGTACACAAATTTTAACTCTAGGCAGAAACACTATTTTTTTTAAAAAAGCAGCAAAAGGAAAATCTTCATGAACAGTACTGATAGACTAAGTAATTCCTTCTGTTTGAAAGTTATTTTGGTTATTCCAAGGACCTTTTGCACAATAAATGTCTCAATGGAAAGCTGGCATCTTGCTGTGAATTATTAACACTTACCTGACAGGTGTTGACATATGTTTGCCTTGAAACTTAGCTTTGTAATACTATCTGAAAACTGAGTTTTCGAGCCTGTGCCAATGAGGTAGGAGAAAGTGGCTGTAGATTGTTTATACATCACATTTGTGCTGAGCCTCCTCCAGTGTAGCTGACCATGCATATCTGAGTTTCTTACCTGTTTGTTATGACCACTTAACTACTTCTGAGGTATTACACTGTCAGCAGCAGCAATTGTAAGCCTCTTCACTAATTACTTTATTTATTGTTTTTCTATAAGAAGGGCAAACCAACCTTCAGCTATATGCAGTGTGCTGGAGGTGCTTCATCACCTGGAGCCCCATTCCTGCCCACACCTGGTACTGAACTGCAGCAGCCTGCAGGGCACAGACCAGGGCACAGCTTTTGTCTTCTTTGGTACTTCAGCCCCCTGACAAGGAGAGGTGCACCCCAAAGCATGACACTATCTTTTGTTTAGATGGGTGTCTTCATGTTCTCCGTTCAGTACCCTTTTGGAGACAGACAGTCAAGCTTCGACCCTGCATAGCAGTTAATAACATCTCACAAGGAAGTTGCTGGATATCGTAACCAAGATTGCATGGTACGCTTCCTGGTCCTGATCCTGGTCCATCATCCTCCCTAAATCAGGGATTACTTCTGTGAGAACTTGCTTTGATGAGAAGCAAACTTACTTAAGAAAGGCTTGTTTTTGCAGTGGCTACTTTTTAGTACTGGGAAAAAAAAGAGAGCAAAAAGCACGACAAAAACCACCAGAAACTGAAGACCCATTCTGCATTTAAGAGGCCATGTATCTTACTTGGAAATGTGGAAATGCAAGTTCAGGAATGTGACTTTAATTATTGGTGACCTTGTCATTTGAGAAGTTGAATTAATTTTTATCTCTTTTCCTGGAAGACGAGTATTTCTGTGCCTTGATTAGATCTTTGTATAAGAAGTTGAGAGTGGAACAGGTAACTTCTAAGCCAGGGTTCAATATTTCAGCCTTGTTAGTGCACTGATGGCTTTCACAGAAGTCTTTTGCCCTGATAGTTAGCCATTACCAAGAGGCATCTAATGATATACCTTTACCTGAACAAACATCTCATAAAAGGACAGTGCAGGGGACCAAGTGGCAGATGCAGTGAAGCCTGCCCTGACAGCTCTAAATGTGTTAGTGTCGGAGGCACATACACAGAAATCTTCCCAGTGCAGAAGTTGCAGCTGATGGAGCAGTTCTGCAGTCCCAGTCTGAGCCACCACAGGGTTGCTCTGCAGTAGTGGTGGCACTGGCAAGACAGACAGCTGAAGGTGTCTGGCTGTCCTAGGGTATGTGCCACCCTGCCCTGCAGGATGCCATGTGACCCATGGGCTCTCTGAAGTGCCTGCATGCACTTTGTGTGTTTTCTCGCCTACAGGACTTGGCTTGAAAGTCCCTTCATTGGAGGGAGGTGTGAGTAAGGTATCCAGTGCGCTGCTCCTCCACCTTTTCCCCCAGATGAGTTGTAAAGGTGTCCTTCATGTGGTGTTAAAATCAGGGGGTGATGGCTGAGCTTCGCTTCTAAAATATCTTGTTCCTCTGAAAGAATAGAAATGATGGAGTTCTGGACATCCATAAAAATGGTAGGGAAATGGGAATATGCTCTAAGCGTTAAGACATGTAAAAATACTTTTCACTCTCCTCTTAAATGCATGCAATCCCATAAAGAGCACAAGAAAAATGACAGTCTTCAATAAACAATTAACATGTAAGATTTTAAATCTTTCCTTCATATTAATTGGCATTTATCAAGGTGAATCTTGGAATGAACTAAAGCATGTATTTCATCTTTATTGGTGAGTCTCTTTGAACCACTTGAAAAAAGAAAGATATAAAATTTTAAAGGAATATAGTTGGCTCTCCTTAAAGGCACGTATATCAGCTTTCAGTTGATTTCTGATCCTGGGCTCCAAGTCTGCTCATAGACAGTATGAGACAACCACTCACATGCAGAATTAATTCATATTTACGGTGCCTTTATCTTGCTAGAATGTGCTAGAATTCCAAGTGCTGTGCTTTGATTTTTTTGCAAAAATGCAAGGCAGTAGTCTGTAAGAGAAATATTTCTAGCCAGAAATCAGAGAATTTTGTAGCCGATTCTGCTATTTATTTATTTTTTTTAAACTAGAGAGATTAGTATGGCCAATAAGCATGAAGCTTTATCAAGCAACATGGTGATTTTAATTGACATGGCTTTTTTATCAGTGGTGGTCTTATTTAAAACACATCTTAACATCTTATGGAATCAATTAAATATTAGTTTGCAAATGGTATGGTGTTTCAACAGATGTGTAAACAACATGCTCTTCCTAACAGGAAAAGGTCACAAATCAGTCAGCTTTAAAATGAAGGTTGGTCATGTAGTGCTCATGAAGGAAATATGGTCTTTTATACTGAAATAATAGAGGGTATCCTGGTGCCTATTTTGGGACTGAAGCAATATAATTTTCTGTCAGGGAATCAGAACACATGGTCCATTTTTAATACATGTGTTTATTTGAATAAAATGAAAACTAATATTCAGTCAAACAAGCTTATAGTGCAATACTGTCAGTCAGGACTCTGTTGCGGTCTCTGCTTGACGGTATTTATTTCTGTCTGTGATTGAGGTTTGTTTTTTCAGTTAATTTGCCTTCCCGTAGTAGAGAGGACTGTATTTATTAGATCTTACCATGCCTAATCTAACACGAACACCTGCTGGGAAGCTGTAATACAATGTCAACTGTGCCGGTGAGATAAGGACCTGACACTGTTTCATATTTACTGTATTTCTTTAAAAAACATTTTGGAAATTTTGAGTTGGTGTGAATATTTGTTTAAGCTGTCCCATCAGTCATTGCTGTGTTTTACTTCCATACCCAATGCTGTGCCTGACTCCAGTATGTCCCTACATGAGACTCTTGATAGACTCTGTCTCTATCAAGAGATTATCTCTTGATAGACTCTTTGTGTAAGACATGATCTCCCTCCTTCCAGACTTCCTCTATCCACAGGCTTATTTAATTTCAAGACTTCATTCACTTCATTGTTCTTCTTTGCTCTTTAGATGACTCAGTACTTACTGGCTTAGGCAGATCCTCATGGAGAGACTCATTCATGTTGTGAGATGGGTAAGCAACTTTTGTTTAGAAAGTGTGTTGCTCCCATGACTTGATCCAATTTACTGAATAGGAAAGAAATGCCAACTATGTATGATTATTGGCACATCTGTTACGCTGTTTGTAGCTGGTGAAATCACACATTTTGTAAAATAGTATTTGTGACAAAATATTTTTAGTCATTTTTATATGGTGTACAGCATTCCTTTGCTTAGATGCCTTGCCACACCTTGGAAGAAGACAGTTGACGTGTCATTCATGTTGGAAGTAGCATTCAACAGGATATGAATTATTTTGTCTTTATATGTGCAATATATATTCTGTCCTCCTCTGCTCCTGGAAGATGGATAAAAACCAGGTAAAGTTGATATAAAAAGTGTATATTCTATGCATATCCAGAATGACAGAATGAATCAATGAACTGAGGATCTGTAGGGCAATGCAAATTAATGAGAAGATTTTATCTCTGGTTGCTGGGCATTTGTATTGATGCTATGTAATCTGATTTATGTGAATATATGTTTTTAAGTGTCCCTTGAATTAAGGGACAACATTCATTTTGATCTTTCTTTATAAATATAATTTCATCTGTAAATGCTGCCATCAGAAACAAATATGCAGCTGAAAATATAAAGTTTAAAAGAACTACCCCCCTGTAACATTGCAAGTATATTTCTTGCTCGTGCGTATGTTCCCGTATAGTTTTGTACATGAATAATGTGTGCACGTTTGAAATAAAGGACAAAATGTTTCCCACATTTGGCTTTGGCAGGCTGAATGGTATGTGTGAAAACTGGACAAAAATAGAGATTCAGTATTGGCCTCACATCTGAGGAAGCATAGATGCATAGAGTGTAATATTTTCCTCCAAAGTCCTCTTTAAGCTTATATTTAGTAAATTAGCTTCAGATCTTCCTATCCAGTGCCATTCTAGCATAGGAAGAGGAGCTTTGGCTCACCGAGTACTGACCAGCAAGCTGATATGTGTGCATGGTGCGTCTCAATGTAAGTGCCACTTTTGGACAGGGATGTGCTGGGGACCCAATCCTCCTCTGCCAAGATAAAGAAGCCGTGTGAATAGGTTGAATCTTGCTTCCCTTGTGTGTAATGCTTTTTCCCTTCATGCAGAAGCAAAAAGGCAAGGGAGTGGGAGGAGCAGGTCTGGTGCAAACCCAGGTCCTGCCCCTGGGTAGAGACAAGAACCAGCTGGACCCAAGGCCGTAGAGGAGCTCCTGAATCTGTTGCTGAAGAAGTGTTCCACGGAGCTGATTTAGCTGGAGATTTAGTCTGGCTACCTCTCTTAAATCCTTACGGCTCTTCTGTTTATTAGGAAGAGAGCACCAGATAGCTGGTTTTATTATGTGACTTTCACAGGTGCTTTTCATTTTTGCATGTGATTGTGTATCTACTGCTTGTTCCAGCAACAACATTAATATGTTCAGAGTTACAGAGAAATGCATAGAGCATCATGCTAGAGAAATTCTGTGTGACTGTGTAATTAATGACTGTTTCCCACTTGAGTTTATAGTCAAAAACAATTTTTTCATCAAAAGTTTCCACTTTTGAATGCTTAACATTTATAAGTTTTGTGTTCTTAAGTGGCCTCTCATACAGGATTGCACTTTTCAACTGCCAAAATGCTAAGGCTGAAAAAGAAGGATGTTTTTTTTTTTAATTTAGGCCAGTCCATCCAGATCAGAATTCTGGGAATGCTCAAAAAATAACAGTTGCTTTGTGACTTTTCTATAAATGTGTAGAAATGCACAGTTGTTGCAGTTGCTTTTTTTGTTTTGTTTTGCAGTTTTGTTTTGTTTGGCTTCGTTAATGGTGAGCTGCAAATGAAATGATTAAAATTCCACCCACTTCAGCACAATCTGTATAAACATAGGCCTTCAGAAGGCCAGGGCTCTTTTAATTTTAATCTGAAAAATTTTCAGTCTCTGTTCAGTGTCTTCAATACCTTGTTTCCACTCTGCTTTGCATTATTTGGGGTCTTCTCCATTAAGATGATTCAAAATCTTCCATGCTTCCCTGGCTAATGATAGTGGAAGGTGAGGTGCCCTCTCCTATTCCCCATCCTCAGTTTCCCTCAAGTCCCTGGTTGGCTTTCAGAGCTCAGCTGAATTGGGGCTCAGCTATTTCTGTGAAAACACATTCACCTGCAACTCTTCAAAACTGGTTTTGTTTCTTTAGTATAAGTGTAGGAGTAAGGAACAGACTCCCAGAGAAAATGTAGCTGACCTGAAGTGATTTGGGAGGCTCTCAGCAAAAAGCTATCTTGACTTTGTCTCATGATGTTGCTAAAATATACCTAGCTGCATATGTGTGCTGTGGATATTCAGGCAAGCAAAATTCCCTTTGAAAGAAAAAGAAGAAAATAAGTTACTGGGACCAATATCACCAACCCTTTAACATTTACCTGGAAAATACAAAAAAGCATGTGAATAGCGCTCATCATTTCATAAGAAACAAATTACAGTAAATTAGCAAGAAATAATGTATTCAATTGTGTTTTGTCCTCAGATGCTTTTGGCATTCTCAAAAGTTTGTTGTTTATTCTTTTGGGAAAATTTTCCAGGTGCTAAGGATGTCCTACACTGTCTGGGGCTGAGTTGTAACCACTTGTCTGCTTCTTGTCTGGGTCTTCAATTATATTTTATTAGTAGGCTTTAAAAGACATTTGGATTTGGTTAGCTGAAGTGTTTTTAATCATTGGTTTTAAACATGTACTTAACTAGTAAGCGAGGGATTTGACTTAAAACATTACGGATTGTATTTCATAGTTATTTTTCTTGCAAAAGAAACGTATTGATTGATAGCTGTTTCATGTGTTGAGTGTTAATGGCAATAAATTTTCCTTAATTTGGTACTTCATTTGCTATTCGAACTGACAAACTGCACACATACTCTTGTTATAAATGGTAAATGATCTATGTAGCATGTGGTCATATTTTACTCGTAGTTATGCATTCTTGGAAGTCAGTTCATAAGGCAGAAAATAGATGTTACAAAATTACTTAAATAATATTTACATATATGAGAACCACTGAAAAGTGTGTAAAACTATGTTTTGCTGTTGAAATAAGGGGAATTATCAGTCAGTTAAACAACACTGTGCACACTAAAATTATAATTTTAATTTGTGTGCATTTTGAAACAATTCTGCGGATCCTCCACACTTGCTGAGTTTGGATTCATATCGTGGAGCAGCTTTGGAACATGTGAACGGAATTGCTTTTACATGAAATTAGACTGTAAAGTGCACTAGTGCATGTTCAGCCTACATCAGGTATGCTGGACATTTGAAAAAGCAAGCCATACTTTACCTCTGCAGATAAGGGAATTATTAACTTTTCAGCAATCCTGGACAGCATCTGTAGCTAAGACAACGTGGGTGTCTGAATGGACTGTTCTTGGTTTCCGTTTCTTTTAGATTTTATAGCTGTATCAGCCTCTCCTGCCAAGTTTTTATAGATTTGGAGGGGAAAAAAATAATCCTTTCTTCTAATCATTTCCTTATCCTTTAAATGAACTAGCTCTTGAACTGGGCTGAACTAAAGAAGGTGTTCTTTGTTATCAGTAAAATGGTTTGTGACTGAGCAAACCACTTTGCGATGCATCCTACAGGTCCTTAAGCAGTTTGTTCTTCAGTTCAGTGGTTTAACTGCCTTGTAAACTTTATCAGCAGATATGTACTGTTTGAATTTAATATCAATTATTTTACTACAGTGAGAAAACTTAAGATTACTGTAAAGAAGATTTTCACATTCTCAACGTTTGTTATTTTTTTATTTTGGGAAAATTTTCTGGGTGCTAAGGATGTCATACACTGTCTGTAGCTGCGTTATAACCACTTGTCTGCTTGTCCGCATAGATCTATTTAGAAATAAAAGAAGTAAAACGATAGTTATCCATCTTGTCAGTCACTTACAACTTTATTGTTCAGAGCCCTTTGATGCAAACCATACCTGGTCCTCATTATTTCTGCTCTTTCTCATCTTCAGCTATTAACAGTATATTTTGGGAAAGAGCGTGTATGGGTGCTATTTTCTTAACATCATTCCACTATAAAGTTGTAATGCAAAAGTTGCAAAGAAATAATGTGGATGTTGTGTATTTTCCTTATCCACGTATTGTCCCTTCTTGTACCTGCTTTGCTTTCTTTTATTCCAAAATGTCTCTTCCAGCACATGGCTAGGAGCACCCTAGGCTCAGGATGTGATACTGGAGCAAATGAACCACTTCTGTGCTCGTACCCAAGTCAGCTGTGAAGTAAGCTGTATAGGTAACAACTTTTGTCAAAATATCCCATGAGACCACAGCTTGTGTCCTCAGGAGGGTGCAAGTCAAGGAACTCGTCATTCTTGTGCTCACCTAGGAAGAGGTCGCAGTTGTCTGTATATGCAACAACTGAAAATGAAGGAAAAATTTCTCTTGTTGCTTTTGGACTGTCTAGGGCCAAGGTAAGCACTGATACTGAAAAGTAAAAGTCAGCTTTTCTTGTTTTAAGTGAGATCTCTAGCAATCCTTGGCTACTAAGGAAATAGTACTTCTTTTAGTATTTGATTCTTCTAGATAATGACTGTGCTTGAGCAATGTGTTAAGCATCACAACCCTTCTGAGTAAGGAGTGCTTTCAGCTCCTGGCTTATCTTCTCATGTAGTTTGGTCCCCAGTTTGGCTACAGCAGCACAATTTCACAGTATGCATGTGAAGTTTTATATCCATTTTCAACAAAGTTTTTCTTTGGCATATTACCTACTGCCATTCAATACTGCAATTTTGCATTCCTCCCTTCCCCATCCTTTCCTTCCCCTAGTGTGGTTTTGGTATCTGTCAAAGTTGCTCTCATGCCGTTTGCAGTTATTTACCTTTTTCACAACTCTTGTTCAGTGTGGTTTATATTTTCTTCCAGATTGTTGCATTACACTTTCAGGTCATTAATGTCTACATTCCCTTCTCAGCAAGGTCATGTGGGATCAGACCTCGGAGGTCTCCTGGAATTTTCTGTAGCAGAGTCCAAGGTCATGAGGCTGAATGCATTGTTTGAATATTCATCCAGCCAGACCTTCGGGTATGTGGCGACTGAACTCAGCTGAGCACTGCTGTTTGCAGCAGTCGTGATTGGCCTCTGTTTATTTAACCCAGGCTGTACTTTAAAGAGGTTTTGGTTACAGGCATATTTGGAGTCCTATATAGATGACAGGGGCACTGATGTCCTTGTATTGTCTCTGAGTATCTTTTCTGACACAAAGCAAAAAGGGAGGCTCTATTCTTTTCATATAGTTATATAATTTATGAGTTATTCTAAAGGCTTTTAGATCTTTATATTTGGGTAAATTTTGAGTGAAGTTACACAAGGTCAACACTTCAGAAAAAAGTGGGACTACGTTTTATTGCTGAGGGAGTAGGACACGTGCTTTACCAGTTCTGATAGAATTTAAGTATAGATAAAAAAGCCTGTAGTTCCCTTGATTTCAGAAGGAGCTCTCTCCCAAATGCAGTAGGCTAAAAGCTGTTTTCCGGATTCTGCCGCTAGGCAACTCCAGGACTTGCCAGCATGTGAACTTTGCCAAACTGCAGACAAGTGATTCTGATAACGCTGCAGGCGGTTTCCCTGTGGCTATTTCAATCCTTGTGACAGAAAGGAAAATGGTAAAAATCACATGTGTTTCCACTTAATTTCTTTTCTGGGATGACATGAACAGTTATAAAAGCTAGTTCACGAATATTCACAGGAAAGGAGAAATTGAAACAAAAAACTGGAGTACAGGACTGGAGGCACAGGGTTAGGATAGCTTCATCCTAAACCCAGCCCCTGAAGAGACACTGGTGTGGAAGGTGGGGCCATCTAGCAGGAGGTAGAGAGGTAGATTTTGGATGTCTCCAAGGAGATTTGTTGTATGATGTATTTGGAAACGTTTTTCTATCTTTCATACATATTAAAAAGTTGTTTCTTTAAAAACTACATATATGGAAGAAATCTGCCAGATCTGCAGTGTTTGGCACTGCATTCTCTCAGGGACTTTCAAGAGCTAGGTGCTTGGAT
The DNA here is from genome assembly GCF_000695765.1 of Mesitornis unicolor. NCBI lineage: Eukaryota > Metazoa > Chordata > Aves > Mesitornithiformes > Mesitornithidae > Mesitornis > Mesitornis unicolor. The sequence continues at coordinate 70,572 of NW_010198172.1, read as the reverse complement.
CAATACATGTCTGTATTAGGGTATTTGGGTGTAAGCCTGGGATGCTTTGGGATGTCAGACAAAGCAACAGGGTTTTGCAGCTCACTTGTGATCACGTTGTCACTCCAGCTCGCCAGGTTGGAGAAGTCCCTGCCCAGCTGCTTATCAGTTTCTCCCACTGGCATGACTGGCAGAGCCACTTCTGGGACCCATATTTTGCTAAGTCTTAGTGGGTCAGGTTAGCATTCAGTACTGCGCTCTCTTAATGTAGCTATTTCTGCTGAAAAGGTGCCAGAATACCCCTGGGAGGAGCTGCGCCAGCAGCGCAGGGCGGGCGTTAATCTCCAGTGACGGGGAGATGACAGGCCACTGGGACAGGCCAGGGGCCATCACCTTTGCAGCCAGCACAGCTGGCATTGCAGAGTGACACATGGCCAAATGCCTCAGCGTCGGGAAGTCATTTAGTACCCAATGTGCTTTCATTTCTCCTTATATGTACCAAATATGTTATCTTTAAGTTATGTGGTGAGAAATTTTTGTGCTAGAGATGAAAGTCATATTGTTGCAGTCCGGTTTTGCAATATCCATAAATTCTGCGTGTGATATAAAAACACTCTGCAGTTGGAATAGTTGCAATTTAACTGTAGACTCTACTGCAGCCATTTGAAACATTTTGAATGTTTATGGCAAAAAGGTATTAAGAAATGCAGTATTTGGACATCACTAAAAGGTAGTGGATGCTGCTCAAGAAGCTCTGCAATAGTCAGACTGTGTGCTGTGGAGTCGGTCATTCTGGCTCTGGCTGAGGCCAATGCTCAGTGCTGCTGAAAACAACAAAAAATTCATAATGCAAGTACGTGCGCCTGTGTGAATACAATTACAGAAGGAATTAATATGCAGTAACTTCAAAGAGCGCTCTCCAGCAAGCAGAAAATCACAGTTTAGCTCATGGAGGCTTTTGTCCCAAGGCATTTGTCCCTGTTGCCTTACAGGGCACAGTTTGTCTTTTTTCAGAGTATACAGTATAAATGATGCAACCCCAATTTCAGATACTCAGCTAGCCATGACACACAGCCCTGAGAAATGCTCATTATTCTTTGGCTTTGCTCTTCTTTTTACTTCTTATTTATTCAAACCGATTACATTCCCATTTGGATGGGATTAGCTGTGGTTTGAAAGTATTGCTGCGGTTTGTCCTGTGAAAATGAGTGTAGCTGAGCGATGTCTGTTTCATGACCTGAAACATCATGGATAGAGCACACAAGAGTGTCAGCATTTGTGTCTAACTAGATTTCCTGTCATATAAAGACAGGAGGCACGTTTAGGGACTTCTCATGAACTTTCCTCATGGGAAGATCACAAAATTTGGGGTTTACTTCATAGCTTTTTTAGTAAACAGATGAGGTTTTTTCTCCCTTGCTGCTGAGCTTCTGATTAACATTAATGAATGTATCCAGAACAGGCTAAACCAGTAGTGCCCAACATTTTGCTATGATGGGGCACAAGAGAGCATCCTGCAGAGTGACCTGCACGCATGTGCATGTCCTCAGTGTGCCCCCATCCCATGCTGCTGCTTATATGGCTCAATGAAACCCACACGCAGCTGTTTTTTCAACAGTCAGCAACATAATTTTACCCTCAAACAATTTAACTTTGCATTTTTTAGGATTAAAAATAACCAGGTAAGTGCAATAGATGTGATTTATACTCATTGCTTATTTGTGCCGTTTAGTATGGCAAATCCCAGTTTTCTTAAAGAGACAAGGTTATACAGCTTGGCTTCCAAATTTATTTTTCAAAATGTGAAACAAGGCATTTAAGCTGCTGTGAATGTTGCTTCTATGAACATGAAATATTTTTCCTAATTTCATTTAACAGTTTTATTTTGGATACGAGTAATGTTGTTAGTATTGGAAACCCATGCACACTAACATAGCTCTGGTTCTGAAGAACTGAAACTCTAATTGACTGGCCTTGTCTCTCTGAAGGCAGAGTGCAATATAAACAAGAAAACACAAGCCATAAATGGTGAAAAGCTTATTTCTTTTGAATTTTACCTCCTGAGCTAGACTACTTCCTTGCTCATTCACCGCTCGGTTCACCTTCCCAAGGGAGGCTTTGTGCCCCTCTCAGGCCATCCCTTTGCGAGGAGGACTCTGTACGTGCAGTACTGTTCTCCTGGGCTGGATGAAATGTGGTGCAGGTTGATGCTATTAGGCAAGGGGTGAAGCATATTTCTCCCACCAGCTTAAGTGGCTTTAATAGAGGACATCAGAGAACTCTTACCTTCATATGAGACATGACTAAGCTGTAAGGGGTTCATGTCTGGGGAAAAAAGTTTCTAACTTTCTTCCAAAGCGTAGTCTTAGGAAGAAGAGGAGGTTTTGTTGCCACTTCTGTTTCATGAAGCAGCAGCCACAGATCCGAAAAGATGGTGGTTTGTAAACCTGGCTTGCAGGTGTGCATCTTCAGTCACATGAACTCAGGTAATCTCAGTTCTTCTGCTGGCTCTGTTTCCTTAACCTACATTTTGAAGTTATAGCTTAGACTTCATTTCATAATACATGAGTATCTACAGCCTTGAAGGAGAAATGTCTGTACATGTTTATAGTGCTTTATACTGTGTGTTAGTAAAAGGGCTACCTGTAGTAATCCATGATATTTTGATGTCCCAGTTCAATCTGTATCTCTCACCTAAGAGTTTTGATTCGTGGATCCTGAAGAAACTTGTGGCTGGGGTTAA
>NW_010198172.1:0-67819 GCF_000695765.1 Mesitornis unicolor | reverse complement strand
AGAATGCAGCAGCGGGAATGTGAAAACGCTGGTCTGGTGTTTCATCTTTGCATTTCTGTGCACTTTGGCCTTCCTGCCAGTAGCAGAATACCCTTTGCTATCTTCAGGATCTTGCTTGTGATGGAGACTGCTCTCATCAGCTGTATCCTATCAGGTCCTGGAGTTCATGCTCTATAGATAAAAGTCACATTTGGTCCTCTGGACCTGATGTAAAGCTATCTGCAGTCAGAGAGTTCAGTGAACTTTGTGTCAAACCCTTTCTCAGGAGCTGGACCTACACCAAAAAAACCCCATTCCCATAAGAATTACGACGATCTCAAAACTCTCCATGTTAGCAGCTGACTTCAGCTCTCATGGTATAGGTTATCTTATCCATGGTAAACACTGAGAACCAAAGTTTACTGCTTTGTCAAGTTGAACCTAACAGAGGAGAATTTTTTCTTTTTTCTATTTTGAGGCCTTCTATTTTTATACTGCAATGAAAAGCAGTACCTAGTATTAACAGTGAACCTCTGATTTCTAAATGCAATTCATTCTTAGGATCAAGAGACTGGTTCCTCATTTTGACTTTTCCTGGACTTCCAGTCCCTTTGAGATAGTGAATAAATTGTCTTTGTGTTTTCTTGCTTATAATACATCCTCGTTGTACTCCACAGCTGAAATGGTTTCTGAGAGAGCAGGAAACAGTTTTCCCAAATGTGTATCTGTAGTATTTTCTTAATAAGGATGGACTCCTGAACTTTTCCCAGTTACCTATATATAGATTATTTAAAAAACTGGAATTAGTCTAATTCCTTGTTTTTTCTACGTCACTTTTCAACAACATTCAGATATACACAATCAATGCAGTGAAATGTTTTTTTCTGAGAGTCCAGCTTTTAAAGAAGGGTGTTCCTTTGATCACTTTCTGAGATGCTAAAAGAGAGGACTATAAGCATTTTAGCAATATAAAGTAAACCAGCACTTTTTCATGTTGAAAACTGCTGTGTAAAGACATTTAAAGTCTCCTGTAGTCATTAGGATTCCTCAGCTGGATCCAGGGATATCACACAGAGCTGCGAAAAGCACTTTATGCTATTTTATGCTATCTGGTGATGCAGTTTTCAGAAGAACTGTTTGATGCTTTCCAACACCACTTTACATTCTAAGCTATACCAATGATTTTTAAAACGTATTCTGAAGGTCTGGTAGCATTTCAAGAGGTTGCACAGGGCAAAGGGGTACAGAATCTAACAGCCAAACAGAGGTGAGGCTGCTGCAGCTCAGTGTCCTCAGGTCCAGCATGTATCCCTTATAGGCACACATGCACACTATATATACATATGTGTGTGTATACATAACCTTGTATGTATAACACAGACAGAGGACATACAACAGTCACACAAATATGAGTGGCATAGATGGCCTGATCCTGTTTCTCTTCCCCAGCTGTTCAAGATGAAAGTAAAATATAGACATCTATATAGCACATCTGTGTAGACATGTATAGTGTATGTATGCTCAGACATGTTCTCAGTCTAGCCTGCAGCTTTCCCTGGATCCCAGTCTCCCCAGCTGGTGGCACCTGGGCATGCAAACCCTCGAGGTGCAACCTCACTGCAGTTGCTGGTAGTCCAGCCACATGGACCTCTGTGCCTATGGTCCAGCTCCAGCTGCTGCCCTCAGAGCCCTGTAGACACAGGTGCAGGCAGAACAGGCTCCCTACAGGGATTATCCCCTCCTATGACAGCTTGGGGAGTGGTGAATGGGCCTCCCTTGTGTCTGTGGTAATGAGTCCTTCATCAGCCACTCGAAGGAAGAGGCTCTGTGCTCAGGCTGCACATCTCAATGGAGATGATCCTCTCCTGTTTCTCTTCAGACTGGTGGGACAGGCACCAAACCACTAGTAGTACGTGGTTGAAGTGGTACCTGGAGTTTAGGTGTACAGCATGCTTGTTTTCATAAGGAACCTGTTGAATATTTGTTGTAATATGGTTCATTTTTTTTCCTGGAAAGCTGAGTGTAAATAAGATTTCTTTTTATGCTTGAGTTTTGGGATTTTCTCCTGCTGTCTTCACACTGCTCAGAAAGGCTGGGCTGCAAAGGCAGATAGCTTTTGAAAAGCTACAACCAAAGCCTTGCGCCTCTGTGGCAGATTGCTGGGAGGCTTTCGGGAAGGCTTTGAGCTATTCAGTGGGAAACAAAGAGAGCGAGGGTTTGCCCTGGAAAGATGACTCGGTACCCTGGAAAGAAGGAGGTCTTGGCGTGTGTCATATTACTCTGAGTCAGCTTTATCACTGAGAAAATTTAATGATAAAAGCATGTTTACTCAAAACACAGATTTACAGGAATGGAATGAAGTCACTACAAAAGTTAAAATCACAAAAACATATTACTAAGGGTGCACTTAAAGCAAATTCTTCTTTTCTGCTTCAGCATTTTAGGTAGCTTGTTAGACTAATTAGCTCTTTTGCAATCTGCTATGCAAAGCAGTTAGAATTAAGCGATGAATTATAGAGGTCTGAATTCTAATCCCCTAAATCTCTAGTTTAGGGAGGAATGAGCTCCTGCCTCTCTCCTCCTGTGTCCCTGACCCTGTTCCCTGTGGTGGGCCATGGGGCTGCAAGTGGTGATGCTTAGCCAAAGTCACTGACACCCATCATCTCACTACCATGGCTTGATAAGCATTTCTACACACCAGTGCTTTAAGTCGGCATCATGCTGCTTTTGTCAGGTTTTGGTATTCTCAACACAGCATGTGACTTAAAAGTTGTATTTCCTGAGAAATAACAATCATATAGCTTTTTTTTCCTCCATATTGATTGTACTTGCTATATGCTTTGCAGAGAAGCTACCCCACATATATAAACATCTGGAAAGAGGAACAGAGTGCTGAGGCACTGTAATATTTTACTATCTAATAGATTAACAGTAATATATCCTAGGACCCTGCCAGAGTCTCGTTTCTTACTAAGTTTGTTTTATTTCACTGCACTGGAAGCGGTCCTTTATGGAATGAAAATACTGAAGAGGGAAAGCTTAAAGAAAAGGAAGTAAGCTTATTAGAAATTTTGAGCTTAGGATCTGTTTCTAGAACTTGAAGTATTCAACACTTGTTTCAAATTAAAGCACAAGCCCTTAGGCCGAATCTGAGACTGAAACTGAAAGAAAGAATAAAAGGTAGACTGGCATTCAGATATTAAAAAACATGATTGTTTTTGCATTTAGGGGGAAATTAGAGAGACTTTCTGTCTAAAATTGAGTGAAATGAGTTGATCCAAGGTGACTTTTTCAGTTCATTGCATTGGTTGGTTATCCTGTAGGATAAAACAGCTCTGGGCCAGAATTGTGGGGATAACACCACCAGAAAGTTGTACTAGTTCATGCTTAGTAAGATTGTTCTGAGTTGCGAGCCATTAAACTGTTTGTATTTCAAATATCAACATTTAGCCTGAAACACTGAGCCAGTCTTGAATTCAGAACAGTTGTCATTACGTAACAATGGGAGTGCTTGCAGATATTTGGAATGCCAACCAGCTGCTGCTGTGCATGGTCTTGCCAGTGGAAGTAAAATAATTCAAGTAGTTTGTTCCACCTGCTGGCTCTTGCTGTAGGAGTAGGCTGGAAGCAATGCATTGACACCAGAAGAATCACTGTTGGGGAGAAGAGAATTAGTCTCATGGCTTCAGTGCTTGCTTGGTTGACATTTTCCCTCAATAATTTTTTTTCCTTGTCTTTGAGAACCATCTTAAATGAACCTCAGTTGAACTGCTGAAAGCACCTTGGTGGGACTGTCAGGCCTGTTCAGTTTTTCTTTTAAAATGCAAGGAGGTTTCCCAGTGACTACTGTGTTGATAGCATTTTTTCAAAACCCTGTAAAGATTTTTTTTTTCTTACCATAGAAAACACCGGATTGAAATGAAGAAGCAGGAACTTGGCCATTTCTAAAGGCCAGACACTGATTTTTTTCTCCTATTGATAAATGGGCTTTGACAGTTGGTAATCAATAGTTACAACCTTTTGAATGTTTGTGCGATGCTTCACCAGACGCAGAGCAATTAATTGTTTCTAGCAGTGGTACCTGCTTAATGGGTTTTGGGGGTGGCTGAGACAAATATGGATATACTCCTGGGCAATGATTAGGCTCCACAGATCTTTCAAATCTGGTAAGACTCCAAAAATGTGTAAAAACTCTGTTTCGTAAATTAAGATCAGAAACTATTATTAGATTTTGTTTGTAGTTCAAGCATGATGTCATATTTGGCATAGTGCTGCAGAAAAACTCCCAGCTCATGGCTCGGATCTGTTATTTCTCAACTTGGTGTCTTCAGTGTTTGTTCTTTGGGCCGCCTGTCTCTCCTAAAGAGAAATGGTTCTTTTGATACCAGCTTTTTTAGCGGCTGATTCAGTGTTGTCACCCTCATGGGAAGAGGCACAGGAGGCTTTGCTTGGAGCTGGTAATGACTGCATGATTTCCAGCCACCTTATCCTTACATGAAACTGGATTCAATAGCTTTAACTTTTTATGCTGGCATAAAGTCCTCTACGGCCATTCCAGCTGAACAGCCCAGGCTTCATGGGAGAGGTGCACAGAACTTGCTCCTGCATTTTTGAATGTTTTTTCCCATCCTTCTATTTATACTGCTAAATAACTATAGTAATTTAGGTTTAAAAAAAGGCTTAAGGAAGCATAATATCACAACAAAAACATATGTTTGGAACTGTAAGGCATGGCAGGAAACAATGTTCTTCCAAGTTTCATGAAGTTGCAGTATGTTAACAGCACTTTTGTAACATCTTTTCCAGTCTTGGCTTTTCACACAAGGAGTATGGGAGCTGCTGAATTTGGAGTAACTACGTAAAGTAAAAGACACTATAATTGTGGAGGAATAATTTGATCTTTAATGAGTCTCTTTTAAATTATTTCAAGTTTTCCTAAATATTTATTTGACTAAAGTTTTGAACCTTTCAAAAGCTTTACAGCCTCCGGTTTATTGTGACTATTTAAATTTACTTTTACTACACTCAGATATATATAACATCTATGCATTGGAAAGGCAAGTATAAAGAAAGGATGATACTATTCTTCATACAGTTAAAAAAAGCATCCTCTCAAACCAGACACATCATCAGTTCATGAGGACAACCTTACTAATTTTGTTAAATTATTTCCCTTGTTTCTGAGTTCTTTGGCAAAGCGTGCATAAGTGCTTAATGAGAATACTGTAGGTTTTGCAGTTAAAGGTAAAATACATATTTGTCAGATTACTTTTTTTGGTAATGCTCTGTTTGATGGCCAAGTCATTCTCCTTACCCTTTGTCCGTAGAAATGTTTTCTTCTTCCAAATGTGAAGTTTTATTCTCTTACAAGGTCGAACAGGACTCAATAGCTTGAGGGGCAGAACAGCCAATAAATAGTATTGGAATAACAGCAGATTTAAAGCCTGGTAACTTGTGAATTAATAGGACTATAAAAGAAAGTCTCATAATACTAGAAAACAAGCACTCTCCCATTCCCAAAGAAACTGTAGAGTGTGTCTATAGATCTGATGTATACTGAGAGAAGGTATTTCACACCATTATTGTATTATGCACAGCAAGAGAAATATTAAAAAGTAGATACTGAAGAGATAAACATGAGTAAATATTATAGAGAGGTAATTTGTATTTACAACTGTTTACTCTCTACATTAAAACTAGATTTCATGGATGAAGAAGCTTAGCTTTATAGGCAAATGTACAGAAAAGGCAGCCCAGTGAATGATCCCCTAATCTTTGTTACAGCAATAGAGACCCCAGTGTTGTCAATACGGAGACAGCATGGCTGGCATGGTTGTGTCTCAACCTGAGATGCCTCCTGCAAGACCAGCCTCATCCCTCATGCATGCTTTGCAGTATTCCCAGTCGGAGAGGTACCGTGCCAAGAACTTGCACCAACCCTTGGGGCTGCAGAGGTTACACGTGGACCTTCATCTTTCCGGTGCCCGCTGCAGGTTGGTATTCTCCTGGCTGAAGATCTGACTGCAGAGATTAATACGAACCTTCCCCAAACAGTATGACTTACAGAAAGCACCTGACAGCCTAGTTTTGTGGGAGGTTTTTGTTGACATTCACTTAAGATAAACAATGCTATTCCTTTGTGGTTTTGCAATTCAGTGAGTAATGACGTGATGTTGGACCATTCTGTTTAAAGTCTTCAGACCATAATGGCAGTGTATGTGTTGTGTAAGTAATGTTGTTTTGTAGAGATCTGTCAAAACTCTAACAGGTGTCTTAAAGGCAGTAAAGCTTCCAGACCACTTTTCCTCCCTTTTGTAGAAATCATTACTCTATTGTGGTGTGCCATAAATAGCAGAAGAGTAGCAAATGTTCATCTCTGGAGTGCCTGTAAGAGTACTACCTCAAATATTCAGCTTAGCCTGCAAATAGTCCTTATGTGACATGGCTCTCTTGCTATACTTTCTACTTTTTTGCACTTGGAGTGAAGCACTTGGTTAACTCTTTCTATGAAATTTAAACTATTATTAAAATGTCCCGTTTTCAGGGCTCTGCAGAAAGTAACTGCACATGAAGTCCTACCCTGCATTTCAGCATCAGTAGCTCTAGACGGTATGTGCTCCATAGTGTTACAAGGAATGGGATCAAAACAGAGCAGCACCAAGACAGCTAACAATTGTCACTGCTTAATGTATACAAATATGTTTTTTAAAAAGGTAAGTTTTAAAGTGTACACTAGTTGTTATTAAAAAAACTCAAACTTTTCCTATGAAAACTTTTAATGCTAAACACTAGGAGAGGTGAAAAATGTTCTCTGTAGAATTGTGCTTGCGCTACCATTATGGTGTTTTAGAGGTGGCTTTCTCGATACAACACCTGGGGCTTTTGTGTATAAATGGTCTTGGTTTCTAAATAATGTAGATACTTCGGTAGAGGAAATGAAATGTGAAAACTAGAATGTAAATATTTTAAATCTCAAAAACATGTTGCTCCTGCTATGTAATATACATACAGACAAATATATGTATCTGTCTGTATATCCATATAGATATGTGGATTTTTGAATATGCTGTCAGGTGCTATAGGATAATGTTCCCTGAGACTTTGCAAGTGTAAGACGGAGGAGCCAGCAGCTTTCTGAGCCTGTTCAGTGCTATGCTTCTCATCCTTCCAGATCAGAATTTATTTTGCTCTCCTTGCCCCAAGCACTTGCAACCTCAACAGGCAGCAATGAAAGGACACAAGGTGACAGTGTTGAAGGACACCCATGCAGTAGTTCACCTAAATTCCTGCAGTAATTTATTTATCTACTGGGGATTTGTCACATTTCTGAGTATTACATAAACCCAGACTTTTACAGTTGATCTTAAGACACCGTTTTTCTTATGACCCAGTAGTCATTCTGTTTTGTGGCTCTCCTACCAAATAGCCAGTAAAGGAATCAAGATAGTTCCTGGATCTCTGCTGACTTTCTGTTTAATCACATTGCTCATCATGATATTTGGTAGCAGCTTTGTGTCTGTTACTGACTCATGCTTAGTCCAAAATAATTGTGAAAATCAACAGCCTATGGAGTATGTTACCAGCTTTAAAAGACAACCCCCCACAGAAGGCATTTCATGAAATTCCCTGTCTCAACTTCTTAAGCAGTCTTCTAAAGGAGCTCCAAATATGCCAAGTTGTTACAGGATGGTCACTGCAGTCTGACAAGGCTTTGAATTTTGCCAGCTTCCCAACAGAATACTATGACATAAGTATCTTTCTCTTTTTCCTTTTTTCCTTTTTTTTTTCCCCTGAGATGCAGTAGCTTCATTTGGACTAGAGGATGCCTAAGGCTCTTTCATAGTGCTTCAGGCAAATAATCGTGTAACCCAAGTTTCAGCAGCTTATAGTAACTAATTGAATAAAAAAATCTAAGTGTGGTGTTTGCAGGTTTGTTTTCCTCCTTAACTGTGCTTCGTATATGCTTGTGATGGATTTGTATAAAGTAGTTCCAAAAATCACAGTAGCATCTCCTTATCCCTGGTACATCTGTTCCCAGTAATATCTGCTGACCTTTGCTATCAAAGGAAGTTTGTGCTGCCTTCGTTTATTTGTGCCAGCATTGCAGAATCAGCTGATATAAAACAGGGAGTTTAATTTATTTTATAGCTAACACAATGGTGTACTGAAGTTTTTGTAGTTTGCTGTAATTTTCACAGTGTTCAGTCTCTGGTCTCATTTTCTAAAAACCCTTGAAAGGCTATTCTTTACTGCCATTTTGTGGTAGATAGAATGAAGCAGAAGAGGGCTATTTTCCTGCTCCACTGCCTCCCAGGATATAGTTTGCAAATCATGAAGTGGAAGGTTACATATGAAGGGTTATCCAAGTGCCAGAGTTGTCCTCATTGTACTACAAACTTTGTAACTACATCACATAGAAAGCACTTTTGACTTTCTAAAGTTCAGGATGGTTTTAACTGAACTTGAGATTTCTTGAATGCATCATGGAGAAAACCTGTAGTCATTATTGCATGATGGATGCCAGGGAAAATTTGTATATTTGTGTTAGATGAGAGCAGTTAATCTGATGAAATGCAATCTCCATTGCCACTCTTCTCTCACCATGTTTGCTAAATCTGAGCACATATCCAATTGTTAAGGTTTTGCCCCTTGACATCTTACAGCATTGGAATTGGGGTGGCAGGAAATCCAGCTGGGGCACTGTTATTTTTGTTCATCATACAGAGTTTATATTTTAAAAATAAATAAAGTTATTTTTATAAAAGGGCAATAATGCGTGTGAACGTAACATGGAAAAATCACAGAGGAGACATCAAATCCTTAAATGTTAAATAATCTGCTTCACAAGTTAGAAGAGTTATGCCAATTCCCATCCTATCTGGGACCTTTCTGCAGTGAGACTTTTGAAGACTAAAATGTGTGTTTTGCAATAGACCAGCAATAGTTAACAGTTTATATTTCCACTTTAGGATTTTTCTTTTTTTTTCAAATGCAGATACAGAAAGAAACTTTCCCTGTGTGTTCTTCAGATTAATTTCTGCACTATTCCAGAATAGTGTATTAGATCTTAAGGCAAAAACAGAACATGATGATCTGGGGTGACCTCCGGTGAGGCCAACTGTTCCAGTATCTACCCCAGCATCTTGTGGCTGAAATAAAACAACTTATGATTATTTTTTTAAGGACAAAATTAAATGCATTAAATGCAGATGAACACTAATTTTTGTGGACTGGGTGAAATGTTACTAAATGTTCAACTTATTCATAGTGAAAGTAAGAAGGGCATTATAAGAACAGCTGAAAGCCTGAGAGCCCCTGGTCCCCAAAATCCTGTCATTTGGCTGGCATCGAGGTTTAACATTGAGGTAGAAGAGGTATCCGCTGCCATCTGATAACCATTCCTGGGATGGGAAGACAGTATGTTGACAACACAAGTGGTCAAGGGAAGCGCATTAGGAAACCAAACTCAAAATGAGAACAAGTACTAGAAGCAGTATCAGCGGAGAAAAAATTGCACCAGAGGGGTTGTTCAGGCTAAGTGTTGGCAGGAAAGGACTGGGAACTGTTGCCAAAAACCCTCTCTTTTCTTTGGTTGCATTGTGTAGAAAGGAAAACAACGTTGCAAGCTTTTTGTATGAGAGTTGGGCTTTATCAGACAAATGCTCAACTTCATTCTGGTTTCTTTTTCTGATACAAGTAACCTGCAAAAGCAGAATTTTGGCTTTATGGGTCAGAAATACATAAATGCTTGTATGCACTATGTGCACAACTGTGAGTGTGCCTGTAATTTACATTTCTGATACAGCGAATTAACAAGTTGGAGTTAGTTGTGAAGGTCAAAATCTAATAAGGTTATCTGCTTCAGCATGATGTATTCCATTTCAGTACTAAAATGGTAAAGCAGGGCTAGGCATCTAAGCCAACAGACATGAAAAAATAATGAATACATTTCGTACTGTTTGGCCAGGTTCATCTTACTATAACTTCTTTGGCTTCTAAAATAAAATAACTGTTGACCTAGTTCTAAAAATACACAGGATCAGGTAATATCTTAATTCTGATTTCTTTTGTTCAAACTTTGAAACACTGTTGCTTGCAGCTGGCAAATATACATTGGTAGGGAAGAGTGCCATGGTGAAATGCTGCAGACTGAAAAAAATCACCTGCTTGTCCTGGGATGAGTGCCATGGCTGTCTGATGGAAATGTCAGGCTGGTTTCTCAGTTTCTGAATGGGATGCAGATGTTTCCAGTGGGAGAGGTATTTACCTACATAGCATAGAGGATGATGCAGCAAGAGGTGACACTTAGCATTTTGCATGTGACTTGTTTTGGAACACAGGACATTTTTTTCCTTTTCTCTAAAGGCAAACCCATAATCTGGTAAATATTAGAAGATTGCTCATGGACTGGAAGAGATTCAGGGCACAAGTTTGCTTTGGCTGATTCAATTTTAAAATAAATATTCCCAACAAAATAATAGAAAAATATGTGTAGAATATTGTACTTTTGTTAGGCATTTATGGTACAGTGCACTAAGTTCTCATTAAAGTTTTCATCATCATTTTTACATAGTAGTTGGGCACCTAATCAAAACAATGTATGCTCACAAATAACTAGGTCTGTGCCTGGAATATTCAAGCAATATATGACACTGACTCTCCTTATTGCCCTTGCTTTCCTCCTCTTTTTTTTTTTTCTTTTTTTTTCTTTCTTGGGCAGTAGGTTTTTGAGCTGGGTCCAATGTTTGAATGCAATTATTGGATTACTTCTTTCCCTGTTATCCTCCCCAGTCCTTTCTGCACAGTCCTTTGATATTTATATTGAAACTGGGCTGCAGTTAATCTTCCAGGGTGAACTCACTGAAAAGGGAAATCAAGAAGATTGATCTTTTCCCATTTTTAGTCTTTACGTCCTTTTAGATCCCAACATCAAGGTGATAGAGCAGAAAGAAAATACACGACTGTTGATGATAAACATGGTCCTCATGAAATACTGCAGCCTGCAGATCAGAGGTACAGGTATTGTATTAATCAGTTGTAGTCTCTAAATGCCTTTGCCTTGCTTCAGGAAGTTGCTGCCAATAGTCAGTTTGTTCTGTAGGATATAGCTAGATGTAATGATCTTAAAGGTCTTTTCCACCCTAAATGATTCCATGTTTCTATGCCTTTTTTCCTCTCTGTTGACAAGAAGTTCCTGCCCTTCATGGTTTGAGAAGGTTTATGGGCCCTGCCCTGTCACCTTGCCTCCTCTTTGAACTTGAATTCACAGATGAAATTTGGACCTTCTTATAGAACCCATTCCTTGCATATTTGTTTAATTTCATGCTGAATTGACTGTCTTCCTGCTCTGGGCTTTGCTTTGATGTGACCATATTTTGTTTGCATTATTTAAAGTTGCAGAAAACTTATTTCCTGTTTCCTTGTAATTCCTTGATTTAGTATATTTTAATGTATCTGCCCTTGTTTCTTTTTCTGTGTATATTATGTCAAATAGAGAAGAAAATCCAGGATGATATAAAGAAAAACTTTATCAGCATTAGCATGGGGATAGCTCTGTTATTTCTGGGCAAAGGCCACAAATGATCTATTCAAGACATGATAAGTGAAGGGGAGGCTGTTGTAAGAAATTTCTGTATCGTGCATAACCCACATAAATCACAGGATATGGGCAGAGGAATACTTTCAAGAATTTTGAATTCCTGTTGTGACTAGAATGAATTAAAATATAAGTGCTAGTTTATTAGAACAATCAAATAGATTGAAAAAGTTGGTGGTTTTTAGAGCACTTTAGGTGTGATGAAGTCTTACCAAAGCATGGTGGGCTCTGAGAGATGCTTGACTAGATGAGATTGTTAGATGACTCCTTTGAGGACCACATCTCCATCTCCACTACAGTTTGTCTGTTGTGAAGCTGTAACTCCAGAGTCCTCAGGCCTGAGGTGGGAGGTGCTTTAACTAGGACTACCTTGAAGTCAAGGGTTTCTGGCCCCTTTTTCACCTGTCTTCTCATTCCCCACCTTTCTCTTAGCACCCTTAGTGCAACCTGATTAGGCATACTGTCATTGCATCTATAGCAGCAGCGTTTATTTCTTTTTCTTTTTTTGGTCATTTGACCTTACCAAGAACAGTAATCAAAGAAGAAGCTGGACATTTTAATGCAGGACACTATGCAGAAATAAAGACTTGAGGACTTAGGCTTCATGCTTCTTACTCAGATGGTCTTTCTTACGCATCCAGGTATCCTAATGAATTGCCTGCAACGGCCCTGCCTAGCAGTGAGGTTTTCACAGGTGCTGGTCCTGTTCATTTCAAGGTCATAAGGCCTGCTACACTTGTGCATCAAGCTTTGTTTTTTATATGAAAATGTTGAATTTCATGATGGACAACAATGATTGGTAACTAACATGTGTATGCCTGTGTAGAAGGAAGGATGCTGGTTGGGTGGTGAGCTGTCACTTCTCTCTCTTCTCTTCACTTCTCTCCTTTATGTTCAGGCTTTGGCTGCAGTCCCTGGAACCAGCTGCTATCAAACTGTGGAAGATCTTCTTTAGATGCCAGCAGCAGCATCTGGATGCCTGGCACAACGCTATGAACAGTTGTCTTGATTTCTATTGTGGTCAGCATGCAGCTGGAATTTTTTATCCTGCCTGGATGCCTTTTCTCTTTGGCTTACTTTGAATTATTTGGAATTTATGTTTCCATCCCTTGGGGGAAACAGGACTCCTTGCAGTTACTTCTCAACACTTGTGTAGAGGATTCTTGCAGCTGAAATATAGGGAGAATTCCCTTCTGCTTTTGTGTTTGGATGCACTTTTTGTAGGAGAAGCACATTAAAACTTACTCTTACCCTGAAGCTGTTGCACACTTGCAGAGCTAGTGCTGGAAATGCGAGTACAAAAGGAGAAGCTTCTGTAGGGGTGGTTGCAAATTTTTTAAAAATTTATTTTGTATCCTACAATTCTAATTTATCCAAGCAGAAACTTTTTGCAATGTATATTTTTTGAAATGAAGTTTCAGCAAGGATCTTTCTTGGGTCTAAGGGAGGATTCCGGCTAGCAAATACAGATAGGGAAGCAAAAAAAGCCCCATGAATTACTAGTAACACACCTCTCCTTCCCCTTCACCTGGTTATAAGAGTTCCAGGTTCAGGTTCCTGCTCTACCTAACTTAGTGCTGTGACAACCTGGCTGCAGATTTGGGGTGTTTCCCATTACAGCTAGACCAACTGAGGTTTTAGCCTCCTAGCTTGCTGGTTAGCACATGTGCCTGAGAGACAAGGAGCTACAGGTGAGTCCTGGGATTCCTCAAACCGAGGGATGGATTTGGGAGACAGAGAAGGAGGTGTGTGTCCCCAGAATGTTAGAAAGAACGATGTTTTGTCATAGTGTGGGGCAAAACTACATATCAGTGCTGCATTTTTTAAAGGGTCTTCTCTGTGGCCTGGGCCCTACCTAACTGCTCTTTCTCTCTTCATGCTTTCTTAGTTTTTATCTGTGTGTGGGTCCAAGACATCTTGGGTGCAGATTTAATCATCCCAGAAATACTCCTCCACTGCCCCTTGCTGTGCCGAGACAGATCCTTGCCTGGCAGCAGCTTCCTCAAGCTGCAAGCAAACACATACCCCAGAGCAGGAGAAGCCAGAGAATTGCTACCAAATTAGGAGACGGGGTTGTTGGCTAGGTCTGCAGAGATACCGTGGAAATGTAAAAGACAGCTTTCAGATCTGCCAGCTGCTCTGAGGAAGCCTGAAGTTGTTTCTGGAGCAACAGCTATTTTCGGGGATGCAATGAAAATGAGCAAATGTTTTTAGCTAGGGCTGGGTGGTTGTCACTTTTGGCCCCTTGGGACAACTTTTTTTAGAAGGAAAAACTGCATTCAATTATTTCTGATAATTTGGGCCCCAAATTGCATCAGAAGAGTCCTTTCTAGGAGAGCATGAAGCAGTGTGTTGGCACTTTCGGTGTGGCTGCTGCTGGGCTTACAGCTGTGGACATGGTGTGAGCTGGGGGGCCTGCAGCCCCTACCCTGTCCAGCTTGGCTGCTTCTCTGCTGCTCCAGGTGGAAAGGACGGAGAAGGGGTTTTGGCATCCTCAAACTCTTGCTTCTTTATGGAAGTGGCCAAAAGAGCCGAGTGGAGCTATTTGTGCCTAGGAAAGCTTTTTGCGGGTGATGACTTTTTGTTCTCAACACCCTGAGTCTTTTCGTGCCTGGAGAAGCTGAGAGTGAGCAGCTAGGGACAGCTTCTGGTGCGAGTTCTCGCTGAGGATGGACAGGCTGGGTACTGGTTTCACTTGTTTCCACCAGCCTCTGTCACCCAAGGTCCATCCCAGGCAGCAGTGATCCCTCTGCCTCCCCATGGCTGCACTGCTGGGGCTGGGAGGAAGAAGTAGGGGAGAGCTGGACCCTTCCAGGTGATTTTGGGATGCAGAGTGAAATAGGGTGCAGAGTGAAATAGGGCAGAAGTCTTGTTGGCAGGTGTTCATTATAGCTCTGACCTCTTCAAAATAACAGGCTTTACTTGGCTTTTGAACCAAAAAGGTTGGGACACAATGAGTTTATCTAGTGCTAACAGCAAGACAACGGTGTTAATCCCAGGGCTTCATGTGATCTTTCCTACCTGCAGTAGCTCAGTATTTCCCTTGCTTGGTGATTATTTTAACTGAAATAATAAGAGGAGATGTGACTGCAGTTATACATGAGGCTTGGCAAGGACTTTTTGTCCTGTACATTAGCCACAGCTTTATCCTTCTGCTATGCGTACCGTCAGTTTTTCATTTCCTCCTTTTATTCTGTGTTCCAATTTCCCTTCTTTTCTCTTCATTATTGTTGTCTTTGCCTAGCCTTTTTTCTCCTTGTGGTTAGGTGTCTGCCATCTTTTACCTTGGATGTTTCCCTTAGTGTCACAAAGAGAAGGGAGCAGACATTTCCTAAACACACACGTGAATCAGGATCCCTGCCCATGTGGGTATGTGCACATGCCCAAGTATGTCTGATTGGTTTTACACCAGTAATTTAACCTAAGCCGACTAGCTTTTATTAAATCCACAACTGTCAAATAGGGCATAGGCAAGAACCGCAAACCATATGTTTCTTCTGTTTCACCACATGCTGTTCTGCCTGTGTCTTACAATACGCATAAGCCTTTAGTGAAGTTATGGCAAGATGAGGTGTTTTCTAGAAGACAGTCTTTGAATTTGCAGCTTAGACCACAAATAGAAATTTGAAAATCTGTTCTACACATTTAAATTATCTTTACTACAGGCTTTTTCTTTTAGCAGGGGTGGAGTAATTTGTAATACATTGCTTGTAACTTAAAGGCAAGGTATCCAAAACATGTAGCTGTGGTGTAAATCCAGTGCCAGCCTAGAAAACATACATTTAGTCAAAGAGGGGACTTTAGATTCCTGGATGTTATCCAGAGTTCAGTCCAGTGACACTTTGAACTCAGGCCGGTAATAAAACGATTTCAGTCCTTTTTCTCTTTTTCTAGCAGACAGAGAAAATACAGAAGATTCTCCCTTATTTTCATGGGCAGTTTGCTTTGCACTATACTTAGCTGGCTGTGCTGAAAATACATAACCAATGTGAAAAAACCCTTATTTTATAAATTGTTTATGTTGGAGAATATCCTCTAAAATTGCACTGCTATTTTTAACTCTGTTAGTGTTGGTGTATGGAGGATGACTAATGAAGGTTGAATGTTAGCAACAATCTTGGGCTGCTGCAGTGAATGGTAATTCCTGCCTGCAATGACCTTGAAAACATGCTGTTTGGAGACTTAGTAACAAGTGGTGTGCTGAAGAACATTATACCCTACTCTGACTTCAGTTGAAAAGAGAGATCAGACTGGAGCAATTCACTTCATAGCAGAAGTGGATGAAACTCTATTGCCTCCCACAGGCCTGAGTGAGCACACAAGGAGGGCAAATGGCTATGGCAGGTCCTCCTCATTCCTCCCACTTGTTGGTTAAATCTTAATTTCCTTAATTCTGTGTATTTCTGAAACTAAAATTTCAATTTGTTTTCTGACTGAGCAGTTCTAATTTCATAATGTATTTATCAAATCGGTCTGGACTAGTTATGGGAAACACAGACAGTATATTGAACACCTTAGTAACTTTTCCTAAGACAAGACCACTCCTTGGTTAACAAATTTTGCTCTTTCTAAATGAGTTGCTATTGCAAGATTTATTTTCCTTGTACTAAATGGAGGGTCCATCGCAAATCCATCTAACTTTTAATCCTGGTTATCAGATCAGAAATGCTGTGGCCCCATGGAGCAATGCACTCATCCAGTGCTGACTTCTTCTACTCTGTCAAAATCTGGGGGCTAATTCTGTACCAACAAGACTATTGTGCAGCAGGTATTGTTCTGGCCTCCTGCAGCCTGCATAAAAGCATAATTATTTGGCTTATTTAACAAAAATGTAGTTGTGTGTTCCTGAGCGGAATCAAATTTCTATTGCTGGCTTATCCAGCAGTGTGCAGGATGGATATGATGGAGCATGGCAGTGCAACTGAAGGCTCTTTCTGGGTGTATTTTGAAACTTGTTTTTGTGGTTGGATTAGGAATGAAAAGGTCCATACTGAAATGTAGATCATCACTAGCAAATTTCAGAGTATGTCTGTTAAAATTTATGGCGTTCACACTTCTCTGAGTACTTAGCGTGCAGGCTGAGGCAGGCGACATGGCATCTCTGAGACTTCAGCAATAAACCCTTCCATCTTTGCATCTGCTTGGCCTAGACAGTGTTGACATTTCATGCCATGTGAGTTGACCGTGTGCTGCGCTTCTGAGTTTTCGTATTTTCAGCTACTACAAAAAAATTTCACAGAAAATACCCATGATCTTAGAGTATAATCTCAATTTATTGCAAGTGAGAAATGGAAAAGTAATACTGTTTTCATAATAATTCAGGCATACTTCCTGGCTACTGCGTTACTATTTAATCATGAATGGTGTCGATTAGGAATTTCAAAGGGAAAACACAATAAAGTGAGAACACATAAGAATTTTAAAATTGTCTTGATGTATAACTTTAGCCCAAGTAGAGTTCTGAGCAACGTTATTTTTTAAACCATAAGATTTTTGCTTTCAGTGGTGCTGTGTAATTGAGCTGTCAGTCTACCTCATTTTATTTCCTTTATACTTTTGTCACTGCTTCTACAGAAGCACAAAGTATTCCTTTTCCCTACTGTGTTTAAGATTCATCATCTCATGAAGATTTAATTTTTCTTTCTATTTTCACTTCCACAGCAAAGCAGTGACTGATCAAAGACAAGTCATTGTATACCAGCTAAAAAGGTTAAATTTACAAAAACAATCATCCTAAAAGAGAAGACAGCTTTGCGGTAACATCTGTTTCTTTGAGAGAAGGAATAGTTTCTTTTGGGATGGAAAATATGTATTTATGGATACAAAATTGTTCTTCTGTGGTGCTTTGGTGCATTTGCTACGTTCCAGCACTGCATTTTACGTTAGTAAAGGCAGTTTAATGCCATAAAAGATCTGCTTATGCTAGCTGGTAGATCATTAACCTTCATCATGCGTTTCATACTCCCAAGAGTTTCTCACTGTAGTATATTTCCTCACTAATCCCTTTTTTTGTTATTTGAACACTGGTATTGTCCTAAATGGATGTATGTAAATTTGCTGTAAGCATTAAATTCATGGGGGAAAGCTCTGAAAAGGGGGAATGGTCAAAGAATGTTTGTCTGGGCTGAGGGATGCTCTAATAAATGGTTTTGGAGACCTTTGTTGAGATTATTGAAGCCACAAGGAAATCTTCTCAAGAGGAACGGTGGCAATGAAAATAGCCGAGGACTGGTTTTGAGGGGAGAATGCTCTTAGTGGTTAGACCATTGCGGAGAAAGATTTGAGAGCACTGGAAAGTAGAGCATGGCCAGTTTGGTGAATGTAAGCTTTGCAGTATTGATTGACAGCATTGCCTTGAGCCTCAGCATGTGTTGATGCCCATGGATGAGATACGCTATGGTCAGAATAGGTGAGATGAGGAGGCAGAGGCAGAAAATCAGATACAACTACACTGTTAGCTTGGTGAGCTACCCAGGGCCCAGGAGAACAGTGGAGCAGAGGAGCCACACTGGCACCTCCGTTAAGACTTTAAGACTTCGAAGTTAAGTGTGTAACCTTTCCAGAAATTGTGTATTGCCAGTGGGAGGCTGAAGTACGTATGTTTATTTAAAAGACCTGGCTGTACTCAATTTTTAAAGTATTGATCTTTTTTTATTCTTTCCACACTTTATCTATTTATCTAATAATAGCTTCCCTGGGTGGTAAACCCAGGGAAAATAACTCTCAAGTTTGTGATTACTGATAACGTGGCAACTAGAGAAGGATTTACACTGTTCTTGCTGGAATGATCTTAACTGAAAGGCAGCAAACTCTGGACATAGGCAGATCAACAACAAAAAAAAGGACAATTTATTACAGTTGGCTGCGTTTGTTGTTGTAGTGAGTGGGTGTGAGAGAAATATTTTTGTGATTAGCCTCAGATTCAGGGCATGGCATTGGATCAGATAATTAGTACTAATGTCTATCTTGTCTCCAGTTACTATGCTTACAACATCAGTTGACTACAATTATTAACTTGTTACAGGGCTTAAAACTTCATTATTTCCATTTCCATTTTGTTTTGAGTCCTCACTTCACCGTGATCGGGTCACTTGTGGTAGAACTCCAACACAGAGCCGGGACCATGTGTCCGTGGGTTTTGGGTGCTGATTCATGGAGAGGGACAGGCTGTTCTTCCTGCACAGGAGTCCTCATGGATGCCAGCAGGGAGGCCAGGGCTGCAATGGGGAACAGGAGGGCTGCGAATAAGGGAGGAGACAGGTGCCAGTCTCCTGTCTCTCTCTGCTGCCAAGTCCCAGATACCTGGTGGCACCTGTCAACTACCTGTTTTCAGCTCTGTCACCTCTCCAAGGGGCCTCTGGATCTCCTCTGTGAACACCTTCCTGAGTATTTAAGTCCACTGAGTGATGAAAGTTGGCAGGAAGGAATTAGGTTGCAGGAAGGGGCATGTTGTGGCTCTGGTGTGCCTTTCTGTGATGCCATAGGATTCACCAAGAGTCCCATCCATTATCAGTTGGAGGGGGTGTCACTTCTTGTAAGCAAAGGGGAGTAATCCTCCTTGGGTAAATGAAAGTCAGAGGGGAGCTCTGGTAGAATTTCCTGCTCTTCATTTTTTTCACAGAGATTAGGGAAACAAAAATCTGTTTTTGAATCTAATGCTTCTGTAAAGCTTGGGAAGATGGAAGTGATATGCAGTGCACATACATCATTTGCTGTTGAAAAGATTGAAGAAAAACCTTGGTATTATTGAGTGATAGAAACTTAATGCCCTGACTCTATCATGCAAAGATATGTGGAGAATGCATATTCAAGAGATTATGGGGATTCATCAAGCACAAACAGCTGCAAAGGCAGCCTTAAATTTTGAGATTGATGGAATTTTTGCAACACAGAATATTGTAATTACTTAATTTAAATGCTGATGAATTTTGTCAGCAAGTTGACTTTTTGTACTGGTGTTACAGTGTCTGAAAACACTGCATCAGATATGGAAGTAGCAATTGCCCAGGCACTCCCACTATAAAATGCTTTTTTGTGGACTAGAACATTTCAGTTGTTTATCACATACAACAGCATTATGACAGGCTGGCTAAATGCAGTAAAACAGGAGAAAAATAATGTGGGTCCATAGCTTTCATTTTTCTGAATTGCATAACTGCTTTGTAAAACTAATCTCTTTAAGGAGAGAGGATCAAATTCTCATCGCTCAATGTAGCTGGAGTTACCCCAGCAAATCTGGAATGACTCAGGAGATTCAGTCCCTCAAACCCTCAGTCTTTGTATAAACTCACATAGTGTGAGCCACCTGCTCTGCTGGAGGCTGTTGGACTGCAAAGATGTGAATGGGAAACAAGATAACTGTGTCCTCCAGCAGAGTCTGGCTCAAACTTCTCCAGAGGGCCAAGTGCTTGCTCACGCTGAATGCTCAGCTGGTAGGTGAAACAGCCATAGAGACACAAAAAAACCTTCAGAGTAGTAGAAATTATGAGTTCAAAGTGAATCAAATTGCCTGTGTCATTAGATGAGCTTTTCTTATTCATTTTCTTGTCTTTTTATTCTTTATCCCATTTAACTGGATATATATTAAAATTATATGTACTGCAACATGTACGTGGCCCAGCAGTGAACCTCCTTAAATGTTTATGTCAAGCAAAATTGAGTTACTCTTGCTGATTGCATCTATTTTGACTAAACCACATGGCAAAATAGTCAATAAGGAAATTGTACATATTGATAAGCAGCAGCAGCAAGAAGAAGATAAAAACAGATACGGGGAACCACCAACATCAGAGAGGAAAACCTCTCCCCCAACAGAGTCACAGTATCTGCTCTATCTTTGCCCTCTTTTCCACACTGAGGACCAGTGCTTGTCTTGGCCAGCAGGAAGCACAGGCACCCTCGTAGAGCAAAACCCAGCAAGTGATCTTAATGGTGATTGCAGACTCTGGAAGCCGAAGGTGCTTGTGATTTGGGTGTGTGGTCATCATCCCATGCACAAAACCCTTTTCTGAATAGTTTGTGTGTTGCTGGAGCAGGAGGGAAGCCTCTGCCCTGGGCTAGGTACTGTGAGGTGCACCCTTGGCCATTGTACATGGGATGTGGCACACCAATAAAGCCATAGGCGTGACTTTTGCTTTGCCATGTGCCAGTCAGACACATGTGCCAATTGGCACTCTTTGTCTTGGCTTGAAATGCCGTCTAGGATGCCTGGCAGCCTGCCTTGTGATCTGCTTGTAAATTAGCCTCCATGGATTATGTCCATCCCCAAAATTACCCGTTTCCTTGGACAGAGAATTTCTGCATTACAGGCTTGTTAAGGAACCAAACTGGTATTGATCTGCTTCACCCTCTTTTAATAAAGTCCTTAAAAGACCATAATTTTCTTTCAAAGGAGGGAAGTGAGCAGTGTTATTCTCAATTTTGCCATAGCTCATCGTAGATTTTACAAGCATGTAGGTCATTTGCACTGTAATAACTTTCTTCCAGGAACATTCCTTTTGTTATGTTCAGAGGAATTTTTATAATGGAATTGTTTTTCACATAGCTTTCAGTAGTGCTCCTTTATGAAACGTCTACCTGCATGTAAGTCAAATTGTGTAAATCTTATTTCAGTATTCCTAGAAATGACACAACTGAAGAAAATTTACAATGGATAAATATTTTACTACTAAAACTTTTCTAAAGGGCAAGTTTTCAGTAGTTTTTTTTCTTGCCCCACAGTGCTGATCACTGATTTTTGGGGTTTATATTTGTGTATGCCAATGCTGAAAATGTATTTAAGGTCACAGAAGCCATTTTTACTGGCTATTTTAAATTACCCCAAACAAATAATGAATCTGATTTTCTAATGTCAGATTTTTTCTTTTGAACTTCGTCTGGTTATTCCAGTGTTGATCTTGCATATTTTAGTACTACTGAATAAGAAATACAAATATTTGCTGCCAATCTTGATAGAAAAGCTTTGCTTCTTAGATACAGAAGACATGTATTGGCTTCCATTTTCACTGATGTGCGTTACAGCTGCATGTCTTGTAACTTGCCCTTGATTCAGCACAGCAACTTCAATGTGATTATTAATTAGGTAGTAAGACATAACTAAAAAAAGTGTCCTTGAAGTACAGCTTATAGTAAACAATGTATTTTTCTATTTCTTATCTATATAACAACAGTGCCTTGAAAAACCACTAGTACTTTCTAGGCTTGAAAGCACTTCAGCTTTCATTTATTTTGCAAATAGAGCTAAAGTGGGCTTTAAAGTAGGGTCAGCAGTACACTCTTTGTGGGGCACTGCTGTGGTAAAACCTACTCAATCTGTGCTTTAAAGTAGGGTCAGCAGCACACTCTTTGTGGACTACTGCTGTGGTAAAACCTACTCAGTCACCTGTGCTCACCATGGAGTTACCCTTGCTCTCCACCTGGGAGAGCTTGTTGAGAGCTTGTTGGCCAGCTTGTTGGGCTGGTATTTCAGGTTACTGGTGTGCATGCTAACTGCAGTGCTAATTTTTATAAGGCGAATAAATCAGCTTGTAAGGAGATGGTCATAGGATCATAAAATCATGGATTGATTTGGAAGGGATCTTGAAAGATCATCTAGTCCAACCACTCTGCCATGGGCAGGGATGTCAAGGATGCATTGCCAAAGATATTAGTCAACGTTGTATCAAAAGTATGGGAACTACACTACCAACCTGCTTAAGTCCATAAATAAGATGACAAATTTTTATGTCAGCCAGACCTGTGGAGGCCTTTGAAGGCTCTGGTAGTGTCGTTGTGATGTCCTTTCACCCTTGGTTTCTGATACTTGGTTCTCGTTCCTCAGTTGCAGCTTTGAAGTCTGTACTTCGGTTGCAGCTGAGGAATCCAACAAATCAAATTTTGTCTGTTGCTTCTGTTCCTCATACTGTGATCTAGCCACTTCCCTACTCCCCCAAATGTTTTTTGTCCAATTGTCATTTTTAGTTTCTTTCCCACTTATTAATGACTGAAATAGTGGAAAAGACAATTGTCACCACCATTTCTTTTAATTCTAATTTTTCTTCCTCTTGATACGGTCTTTCTTTTTTCTTTTCTTTTTTTTTTTTTTTTTTATAGAATAACGTTTTATCAGACCTGGAAGTGATCCCAGAGATCTCTTAACTAAGGAGAAAGAAAGATGATCACACTGTAAGGAGATCAGATTCCTGTGCAAATGCCAGCTCATGGGCATGGAGGTTATGTGGTGTGTGTTTTTGCCTTTCCCTTTGACATAACCCTCATCTCTGAGCTGGTACGTGCTGTGTAGCCTGGAACCCCTCCGAGCTGTCTTTGCTCCAAACAAACTACGGGTGATATTTTGGAGGTACCTGGTGTCTCAGCATGGTGATCAAAGGCAGTGAACCTATTCTGATTTAAAATACACTTTTTGTCCATGAATAGGGGGAAAAAATAAACAAAAGCTTGTTTGTTGGCCAAAAAACAATGGCTTTCAACATCTGTTCTCGTGCTGTCTGGGGCCATACGAACAATTTCGAACTTGAGGAAATTTAAGTCCATAGTTACTAATCTAGTGTCTTTCCTATACGTTTCCATCCAAATGCTTGATCTTGTTCTTTTCATTATACACTTGAAATTGATTTTTTAAATGGGTAGTAGTACTTGTTTCAGGGGAAAGAAAAATGTGCCGCTTATGTTTCTATTTGTAATTTACTTATAATGAGTTAATGTCTTAGAATTTTAACATAATTTTAATTCTAGTTTAACATAGCATTTAGCTAGAAAATTTACTGTGTCATTTTCCAGGAATAGTTCAGATTTAGGCAATTCAAAAATATGAATAGCTTTTATTGTGTCATGGGAAAAGAAAAAGAAAGCAACAAATATTAATGTGCCTGAGTCACTCTGCCTTGTCTATTATATATAAAATATATGATATCATATAAAAGGGATATCCTTTTAATGGAAAGGGAAAAAAATAAATCTCCAACCCCTGTGAAGCAACTCTTTTTTTCTTTCAAGCTTCCTGTCTAGACTTGTAGTCAGAAAATATCTCCAGGAACAATCTCATCTGTCGCTGTCTCTAGCACCGGAGCCCACTTGGGCTGGGCAATGTGCTGCTCCGCTCAGTCTGTTCAGCAGCATCTCCTGCCTCCACGGGAAGACTCCCAGGAAAACACCACAATTTAAAATCAAACTTCCACAGGATCCCTGGGGGAAAATGATGGCTGCCTATCTCTGGAGATGTCCCTATAGTGTTTACATGGCTGAAGAAGAAAAGGACGAGACAGTAGTTGGTCCTAACGAAGACGTTGCAATGGTATGTGGGTGTCTGATAGACCTTACATGAAGATCCTCAAAAGGCCTCTAATTTTGTTGTTTGCGTGTTGCATGGGTTTTCTTTTTTCATTTTGTTTATGTGGATTATTTGGGTTTTTTGCTTAAAATATCAATGGTAAAATCGTGGCACCCTGCCACAATTGGTGGGAGGTTTGCCAACAAGTCTAATGGAATTCTGGAAATGTAAAAAGGTTTTATTACAAAATGTTGCACTTTACATTTGTTTTGAAAAGAAGCCCTCCCAGTGGCAGAGCTTTGTTCAGTGACTTGGGCTTTGGCAATGACCCCTGACCACTGGGGCTGCCCCTGACCTCCTAGGGTGCCCAAGGAGCCATGCCAGCCGGCTCAGGTCCTGTGCTGCTCAGCCAGCACTTTCCAGGCAAGCTGGGCTGGGCTGGCTTCTGCACTAGCCCAGTGGCCAGATCTGGCATAAGGGAAGGTGGAGCAGGCAAGAGTCGCACCACGCCGCTGGCTACAGAGAGCTGGATGGCTGCTACAGCTCAGTGAGAAGTCTGTGAGCAAGCAGGGCCGCTGGCTGAGAAATGTAACCAGGAGCTGGGAAAGCCAAACAGGTTGGCATGGCTCCTGCCAGCACTTCCAGGTTGTTTGGCTCCCCCATATCCAGTAATCACTGCTAAAACAGTGAGAGTCAGCATTGTTTACTGGTTAAACCCATATATAACACAGGTCCTCGCCTTGAGAAGAACTTGTTCATCCATTTTACGTCTGAATTTCTTTCCTGTAGTTCAAGAAATAGCAGAATGTACTGCTGTCATTCCCTGCATCATGGAGACCCTTCCTGGGACCACATCTAACCCCGTAGGTTGTTAATCATTTGAGCTCAGCTACTTTAGCCCCAGACCTAATGAGGAAACATCACCCTGTTCCCTTCGCAGCTCCTGATGGAGGCCGAGGCATTGGCTGCTCTTGGGGAGGGGCGGATGCTCCCCAGCTCTCCCCTGGACAGCCTGAGGTGCACTGTTATCTCAAGGAGAGTACGTTTGGATTTGCCTCAACATTAACACCTAGGGAGGCAGAGCTTTTAAGTTCTTAGTTTTGCGACAGGAAGCTGCTGGAGTGGATTTTGGTAAGTTGTTTTGACATCATAGCAGAGTAAGTCAGCAAGTAGCTGATTTCTCCTTCCCAGTTCAAAGTTCTGGGAAGAAAATATCTGAAGTGTGTAATATTGGGAATAGGGCAGGCTTTTAACTGTTTCAGATGTGCAACTGACACACCATGTCAGGCAGCAAAGTGCAGCAAGTGGGATTTAATACAGATAGAATACACTGGAACAAGAAATGCCCCAGCAAACAGGGGTCCTGCTATGCAGCCCAGCTAGTTTTTTGCATCCCAAATCTGATTTTAGGTTATATTAGCCTGTGTTGCAATAGTTCAGTATTTCTTTAAGTATTTGCAGAGATGACATGAAGGACCCCTGTGCTTGTGTGATATTGAACTGCTCATTGGTAGGGAGTGCAGTGTTTCTGAAGGCCATACCCCAGCAGCGTCCCTAGGCAGAAGTTGTGACATGTCAATGACTGGAGTTAATCTCTAAACA
Source organism: Mesitornis unicolor (assembly GCF_000695765.1). Taxonomy (NCBI): domain Eukaryota; kingdom Metazoa; phylum Chordata; class Aves; order Mesitornithiformes; family Mesitornithidae; genus Mesitornis; species Mesitornis unicolor. Next base: position 42,374 of record NW_010198172.1, on the reverse strand, counting down.
GAAATCTAGGATAGCGCAGGCAGGCAATGCAAAAGCCCAGTGGGGAAAAAGCGAGCTTGTGTCCAAATGTGTGTATGCCATGATGTTTGCCTTCATGTGTTTTGCTCCAGAGCTTTTGTTTGTGCACCATGTTCTTGTCTCTAATAGCCTATCCTGCTTTTGGAAAGGGATGAAGGAGGATTTGGTCAGCAACAGCTGATAGTTGTTATTAAACTATTGTTGAGCTTACATAGGACAGGGTACACTGGAAATTAGAGGCTGTTGTGAAGGGGAGGGTTATAGCTGCATCTTGGTGTAGTGCATTAATACTGAGCTGGATGACTGTGAAGTTTACAGATTTGGTGTTTATGGTAGTAAGAATATGAAAATATTCCACGCCTGAATTTCACATCAAGGCGAACAGGGGAAGATCTTCCAGATATCTTGTAAATGCAAATCTGTTACTTTTCAAAATAATGCTCTTACAATGTGATCACAGAAAGTCAAGACAAAGCTGCAGTTGCTGGTAAAAAGGGATTTAAAGAAGACTTCTAACTGAGGGAAACTGATTGCATACTCTCTGTAGCCTTTGTGTGTGGCTCCCATCATTGCAGTTTCTTGCATAAGTCTTGCACACACTTGTTTCATTTTTTTCCTACGGTGTTTGTTTCCCTCAAAATTCCTTTCGGCTCTTTTCACATCGGGCTTTGCTTCTGACTGAAGACTGTCACAGACTGACTCCTTCTAGCACATTTTTTGTTGCAATAGTGTTTGCTATGGAGAAACATTTCTGGGAGCCTGGAGAGCTCTTGACTCCAGCAGGCTGCAGGACACAGAGAAAGCAAAGTATTTAAGCCATCCTAACACAGTGGTATTGTATCAGGAACATCTGCTTTGGGCTCAGAATCCCATTTCACACTAAATTTCCTTTCTTACACTTCTGAGAAGGAAGGCAGTGGGGTTGTTCCCTGGCATTTCTGGGAGCTGGCCAAATCAGGAGGCAGCATTACAGGCAGGATGGAGGCAGAGGGAGATACCTGTCTCAGGGAAAGCCAGGAAACCCATGCAGTTCAATTTTTAAAGATACGTATTGGAGAAAGAAGGGTAATAGGAAGGAAGCTAAAAGGAGTTTATAGGAAAAGGACTAAATTGTAAACTCTTCCCCTGTGGAAAGCTGAAGGATATTGAGGTTGTGACCTGACATATGATCCCAGAGAGGACTCAGCTCAAGATGTTGTTTTTAACTCCTTGTGAGGTCTTGAATGCTTATTATGAAGAGGAAATGTAGATTTCTTCACTAAGAAATCACATAGTGTTTCTGGGGCTTCCTGAGAAGTTGATCTAGTTATTTTATTGAATCCTAATTGGAGGTATTGGAAGTGCTGTGCAGAAGGTGTAAAAGCTCTCATAGCTGCTGAAAGCCTGTACGTGTTGTTCCAAACTCAAGTGGGATGAAGTTTAGCAATTATTTCCAGTGTCCTCTTCCCTTTCTGAGTGAGAATGTAGCTTGGAGCAGTGCCCTGATTTTCCTCAGGGCAGCTAGCCTTGTCTGCCTATCTGGTTTTTGTAGGACTACGTGGACACTGTGGTTTTTGCCTGTCCTTCCAGCAGCGGCCCGTGCCCAGAAGCAGGGACATATTCCCACTAATGATGCAGATGGAAATATTGACAGAGCGCCTATAGCTGTACCATGCCGGTGTGGTTTTGTATCAGGAATCTGAGGGGCAATGGGATTCGCACCAGCAGACATCTGGATGAGGGATGTTGGGCTAGTGCTGGGTTGCTGTGCTGGAGCATGGTGCCCAGGCACCCTGGGGAAATGGATGCCCCATGCTGCCAGGACGTATGGGCTGCTGGGATCTATGTGGTGCTGCTGGTGCTGCCCAGGGGGTTGGATGTGGTCACCACCATGGCAGCTTCCAGAAGGGCAGGCTGTATGGTCATGGATGAGTATCAGGGAGCTATTGACGTATGGTCTCTGCTGCCTGTCTCTCGTGCTTCCTCTTTCCTGTCCCTTGTATATGAAAATCAGCCACAGCTGCTGAACCATGGCCTGGTATGCTTCATCTCCGACTTTCCACTTTTCAGATGCGTAACTACATTTTTCAAATGGTGGTGGTATGTTTTGCTGTTTCCTCCCTTGTGCATCTTCGTAGAAGGTGTGGGCTTCAGGCCAGGCGGCAGAGTTTGTAATTTCCCTTCTCCTGTGGCTTTTCTTTCAATTCAGGCGTTTTATCTTCTAGGACATTGAGGTCAGCATTGCTATTATTAGAACATTTTCCAAGCTCTCATTTAACAGACCTTCAAAATCAGACAACGTTATGTAATGAGTCAATCAGGCCATCACAAGAGGCTTGATTAATGGGCAGTAGCCCAGTACAATCAAACAGGAACACTACAGGGACTCAGGAAAATGCTCTCTTCATAGATATATTTCCAGAAGATGTTTCAAAAAGAGGAGTTTTTCCCTTAGGATTTTTTTAGTGGAGGACCAGGAGGATCCTGAGTCGAAATCTGCTCAAACCCCATAAAAATACTTGTCTATACACGTAATGAACTGGTCTCTGCTTTCAGCCTTCCAATTTGTTTATATTTTGTAATTATTTGTGGTCCAGCTGTTATTGCTCTGTATAAATAAGAAAGTAGTGAAATATAATGGAGTTTCTCATCAGATACCCTCCAGAATGTGTTTGGTTATTCTTGCATGTGCCATCTGTTTTTAACAAGAAGGGCTTGGATTAATCAACCATAACAACTGGTTTAGCAATGTTATATTTTCTAAATAGATCACTATGATAAGTATGATTGTGTTTGGCATGAAAAGTTGGTAGTTCTTATTCCTGTATGTGAGGCTTTTTTTTTTTCAAGGGGAAGCAATATTTTTTCCTCTGAAGAATGTCACTATCACTGGAGAAATGTGCTAAGGAGGCAAATCGTGTTTCATCAGGTGTCCGAAAAATCTCAGACTCCCTGTCAAGGTGACTCCATGCCATTCCTGAAAGAGTTTCTAGAGCAATCCTGTATTATATAGTTAATATACAAATTATCACACAATTGTTTCCATATCTTTAGAGTTTCTAGTTGGATGTTGCTCTTTTCCAGTACTTCATGTTTAATTATTGCTTACCCTTAGCTTCAAAGATGATGTTAATGTATTTACACTCCTCCTAAACTCAGTTTGAAGCAGATGAGACCCATATGTGAACTAATAATTCTAGATACAGGCCATGGAAGAGGTCTGAACACTTGTTTCCCTTTTCTCATTCTTCTGCGAACTCACATTGAGTATTTTTGCATGATTCATCCTATTAAATAAAAAACCCAATGCACTAAGAAGTAGTTCGTTTGTGTTAGACAATTTAGTTGAACATGAAATAAAAATAAGGTACACCTGCAGTGAATAATTCCAGCTGGAAAAACAAGGACACACATTATTGAAGAGTCAAAGCATTTGGCATCTTAGAAATGAAACGTTTCCTTATTCATTTCACAACACAAAAACCACTTGACACTGAATATAAATATGCTTTCATTCTAAAAAGAGTGCAAAATAGCCCCTAACCTCCTACACAAAGGAATGGTGAAGTGTTAAGTTGATGAAGTGTGGTTTTAAAATTTATAGTGATACAAATGCTGGGCAGTCCTGTTAGGAAGAAACAGTTTCTGTACAAGCAAATTGTATTTTCTGCAATTTTTCAGTTTTCACATTGATTCAGAAAATCAGTTTATGACATGATATAACAATGTAATTTGCTTCTCAGTGCCATAGGATGTCAAAACCATATTGCTTTTATCACTTTAAGTATATATGTCTAATAAATAATACATACATAAACAGAAGCTATTTAATGTGCTGGATACTTATGCCTTTTTGTTGTTCAGTGTAAGACAGCGTCTGTTTTTTCTGTAACTAAGGACACAGGACACAGCCCCTCCAAGGCTGGCTTGCCTTTACACACAGATATTTGCATCTTGCGGGCACACCTGCAGTGCACGATGGTAATGGAATATGCCATTTTTTCGTACATCTGCTATACATTCTGGATAATTACATCACTTTTTCTGCCTGTGATTTCTAAGGACTGAAGGATCTTGTCAGATCATTTTGATTTGATAAACTGTTGAAAGATTAAATATAATGTTTCAGCAGACAGTGAGTTAATTATGGAAACAAATGTGTTTAAAGTTGGATAAATACATCTGTGTTAAAAGATTTTTTAAATTTGACAGCATTTTGTAGTTTAATACTATTTTATTATTATTATAATTCATTTTAGATGTGAATTGTAGCACAAATACTTGTAGTAGTTTTACTTTACAGGTAAAATGAAAAGCGTATGGTTTTAGGCGTCAGTGATCTGCATATATGTGTCTTATATTGCAATCAGTACAGCTTAATGCTTGTGCTATTTGCAGGATACTCTCCATGGACTGAAATATGGAAGTGCTGGGAAAAATGTGTTTACGTGGAACAGAAATAGAAAAGGAGTGTATTCATAGCTTCTGCTGGAGAAAGAAAACAAACCGTTTGTGTACTGGTAAAAGGATTAGATCATATGATTCACATTTTGGAGGGGAAAAAACCTAGATAACAAAAAGTAATTTCTGTTTAAAATCTCATTGCACTCAAAATGCACCCAGGTTACTTTTCTATTAACTTTAACATGTAGTGTAAGTATGATTTTTTTTAAGGATTAGACTATGTGGCCCTAATCTTACCATAGCAAATCAGCATACTGTATATACATATGCCTCCCATATAAAAATACATATATACACATACTCAACCTTACAAAATATTGGAAATCCTATTGAAGTTGATGCTTCTGACTAATGAGTTTGCCTAGAAACAACATTGTTCTGATATTTAACTATTGGAGAAATAGTATGGGATCATTCGAAAACCATCTGCAGGCTCCTACTACAAGTAAGAAAGTGAACAGAGTTAAGACTGTGCAAGCAATTTGGTCTCACTTTACCATTTCCTTATCATTGAGTGCTTCATTTTGCAACCTTAAATTTCCCTTCTTAATGTTTTTTTAAAAAGAGAAATAAAAGCAAGTTTTAAAACAAAATCTTTAATCTCTGTGGCAAAAGTTAAGTTAAATCCAGATGATAAAATTCAGAGTCTCTGTACTGTATTCATGTTAATGCTTCAGCATATCTGACAAGCTATGAAGAACCTTTGCAGGCTACAGGTTATTATTAAACGCTATTCTGTATTGAAAATGCAGTCAGTATTTTAAAAGCAGCAAATCATATGAACTATGAAAAGACAGATTTTCACTTTTATCCTTTTCTCATACTTGCTAGAGCTTTTCAGAGATACAGCAGCCAAAATCAACTTGTGAGAGGGAAAATTTATCTTCGGATCGGCCACTTCTGAAGTGTGACTAATTGTTACCCCTCTAAAAATCCTGCGGCAGCCCTGCAGAAAAGGGTGACTGAACCATATGTCAGAAGCCACACTGCTCTCCAAAACAAGAAGTTCACAATTGAGACCTTGGGGCAAAGCGAGGCAGCTGCTTCTCAGCTGGGGGTTTACTTTTTGCTGGCATAGTCTTACCTCCAGGTGATGTGGTGTGCCAGTGCCTCCCAGGCAGTGCTGCTTTTGGTTGGAAGAAGTAAAAATTGTTGATACTCAGTTGGTCGTGTTTCTCTATAGTGCATCACTATACCAAGCTCCCATGAACTCCTATGATTTGTCCCACTCCAATGCTGAGGTGGGAATGTGTCTTCCAGATGGGTGTAAAGGTGAAACTTCACTCCGGTGCCTCTTCAGGTTCTTTTCCATATTTCCTAGGAACCAGTACATGCTGCCAGTTTCCTTGTTTACCCCTTTTGGTGGAGCTAATGCCCTCTTATTAGGCCCTCTGCAGCGTGTCGAGCAAGGCAGAGCTGAAGTGATTTCTTCCCCTGGGCAATGCTGACAGCGAATGGAGGTGTTTTGGTGTGTACAAAGGGGCTGCAGGCCCCTCTTGCTTCCCTTTCTGCTGGCCAAGGTGCAGATAGCGGGAGTCTGTGTCACAAGTTCCCTACAGCTGCATTCTGACTCTGAGCTTTATAGCATTTGCAGCAAGATTTTCTAAAATCGGTTACCTAAGTATTTTGATGATGCTCGTCTCTGTTGCATTTGGTTTAGTATTGCTAGGATAGTATAAAGGGGGTGAGATCACTTCTTCTGTACGCACAAGGAAAGTTAGTTAAGAAACAAGAACATCAGTTATGTTTCTCTTGAGAAGCCCACACAGTGTCGTAAAAGGAGCATTTCCTAGTCTGCTTGGCATTCATTGCTTCTGTATTAACTCCTGTATTTATTAGTTTACATGTTAATTTTCTACTTTGCCACTGATTGTGCTCTATTTTTGTGCCCACTTCTCTTTTTAATGTCAGCTCTTGCCCTTAAACATGTTTGATACATTAATTATCCCTTTTCAAAGATAAGTTCCCATCGCTGTCCTAAAAGGAAATGTGTTGGCCGTGTAGTTTAGGAGGCTTCACGGGTGAATAATTGAGAGGATCAAAGAGCCTCACATATCTGGAGATCTTTACAGCAAATTCAGTGTTTCTTGGAGATGATGCTATTTTTGCTTAATATCAGGCCTGTTAATATCATGCTCTGTTTACAGAGACTGTTGTCTTTCCTTCTCTGTGCAAAAGCAACTTCCTTTCTGTCTCATCTGTTTCCACCATCACTCTGTCCGGAATGGAAACGAATTTTAGCAAGGCTATGAGTAATAAGTAGATGAGTAAGTAAACCACCCAGAGAGAAAATGAGGGGAAGAGTGCCAAGCAGCCTGATCCTTCCATCCTGGTGGGTTCAGGTGATGGTGGAGAGGGGTTGGGGAGAGGGCGGCAGCAGAAGCAGCCCTGCAGGGTACCACTGCCCTGTGGAGTTACTCCGGCCGGCGGAGCAGCCCTTTCCGCCTCTGCAGGTGCCCCGTTCAGCTACTAATGGCACATGAACTTGCTTCTCTCTGTGACATTTATGGGGCTGTAACAGGCTGTAACAGGAGTTAATGTATGGGTACAGGCATGGGAGATGTTAATGTCAGCGGCGGGCTCCCTGTCTGAATGTAAAACATGACCCAGAGGTCTCTCCAGCCCACGCTTAGCACCAGCAGGTCCTTCACAGTCATCCAAGGGCTTTCCCTCTCAGTGGGACATTTATGACCTACTTTAGAGCAAAACAATTATAATATCTCTGCTCTTGCACCTTTTGCAGTAAAGTAAACCTCTGAAGTTGTTCTTCACGTGGCTTGTAAATCGTTCAGTGAGAGACTGTGTGAGCTGGTCCTACAAGCTGGTCCTATCACCATTTGAGGAGGTGAGCTTTTCTTGGCCTAAACAAAATCATCTGTCCCCCTGGAAGAGCTCAGCTTGGAGGATGCTTGCTCCTCTTTGTGTGCTGCTCTCAGTTCTGCTTCCAAAGAAGAACCAGCACCAGCAGGGTCAGGATCTGCATCTGTCAGTGCAGCAACATTTGCTATAAGCTCCCAAAATTCACTTAGCTTCCCAGGCAGAAAAGTGTGTGTAACTGGTCTTACACGCTGGCTAGTATCTTGAACCAAGTAGCTCCACCGAAGCCAGTGGAATGTCAAAAACCTGATGCTTCTTTGCTAAATCTTTGCAGGATTTGGGGCTGCCTCTGGACCACCGCACTGCACATGGGATGGCTTTCTCACTCAGACAACACATGCACTGCACATGTCCTTGTGGTTTGCTAAGCAGTCCCATGTAATGAAAAGCTATGTAGTATTACCAGCCTGGATTAATACTGTTCTTCCATAAGAACTGACTGCCTTGAAATTAGGGACTGTAGTTGAGTACAGACGCTCTCACTTTGTGATGCTTGGTTTCCAGATGTGCTGAGTTGTAATGACACTCTAAACGGCAATAATTTACACTGGAAGAAGGATGCAGAAAAATATTTTCTGAAGGGTGTTTGAAATTTTGGAGGCTCCCACTGGATGAAATTTAAATAATTACTGCAGTGGTGTATAACAAATTTTAAATAGAAATCAATGGGGCTCCTTAGGCTGTCATGAGCACTGAGAGCTTGGTTTTCAATTACCCATGTACACAGCTGGTCTGTCCCCTAGGAGCTGTCAAGGAGATAACAGGGGCTTGGAGAAAACAGACTGATTTCTTCCAAAAGGGAATGGGTTTGACAATTTCTGGTCAAATGTTTCATGCTCAAAGAACTGTCATGTTCCAAGAAGAAAACATTTTGCCCAAGCAGTTTTTAGCAATGGTAGTGGTGGGGTTTTTGGGTTTGGTTTTTTTGGTTGTTTCTACATGTGGGTTAGCAAAATGTAGGTGAAAAGATAGCTAAGAATAGAAGATACCATTGTTTTATTGTACTATTCTTCTTCTTTCCCTGTTTCTCTGACAGTATTCAAAGACTGCATCATATAAGGGATACAATATTATAGTTTCTTCCCTGCTAAGTGAAAGAGTTAAGAGTTAAGTTTAAGGCTAGGTTATATCTGTGTACTGTTCAAAGTGCCTGCAATGCCCTTGTGAATTTGGCTGACAGACTTAATGTTGCCTGCATACCACAGTGACAGATGCACCAGAATAACCTGGGGAGATGTATGTGTGTGCCAGCAGCACCTGCTCCTGCTGTTACGGTGTATGGAGATGGGCAGTTTATTTTCTGGTGCATTTATTCAGTTGCTTTTTTCCTTCTCTGAGGTTGCTTTAATTTCAGCTTTCATATTTTAAAAAACCCTATGAAAGAGGCAAATTAGAAAAATGTGGCTTGATTCAGCAAAAAGGTATTTTACAGGTGATTGACTGTACTGAACCATGGCATTGCCTCTGCCCACCCCTTCCTCCTTTCTTGTCTTCAGATGGTGACAACATTGGAGAGACGACACCATCCAGACTCCCATGGTATGTTGCTGTGGCTGTGATCCTGCTAGACTGGGTTATTTTTCAAACCTATTTCAAGTCCCCGTTGCTGTTGGTGCATCCCAGCACTGTTTCTGCCATTGTGCATACTGAACAGCAACCTTCACACTAAGTCATGCTTCATTTTCGTTAAACTAAGTACACCAAAGCAACAAAATGAAGCCATTTATTTTCACATTCAGGTTTCCCCAGACATGGTGTTTATGAGAAGAATAAGCACCTTTGTAACTCAGAAAAAATGATAATAATTTTTATCCACATTGTACAAGAATGGCCTATTTTGTATTTATATACAACTTTTGACTGCTGTCATAATGTAACATAATAGTAAATGGTTGAGACAACAGTGCATCCACCAGTACATCAGTCTACCTTTATAGTTTCTTGATTTGGCTGATAAAGATTTCATATTGGTTTAGTCTTTCTACTCTGTCACATTAATTTATTGTATATTGCTTTCATGGTATATAGTTGCTATCTTTAAATCTGTGTACAGCTCATTTTTGCTTCCTTTCTTCCTCTGTATGCAAACCTACTCTTTTTGAACTCGGATAAAATCAATTGCTCTGCATGCCTTGGCATCTTATGTGAGAATTGGCTCCTTATCGCTGTCCAGTAGAAAGCTTTAGGACTTTATTCATAAATATTTCAAAGGCCTTTGCTTTCCTTGTTATCTGTTTGTTTTACATAGATAAAATGCCTAAAATGAAACATTTGGCTTCTGCGAGAATAGGGGCTCATTTGTAAACCCTCCGGAGAGAGACTGGCTTCCCATCGACTTGAAAATATGCTGAGGAGTCCTACCAGTCATCACTGCTGTGGGTGCCACTTTAGTTTGAGGGACTGCTACTATTAAAACTGAAATGCAGTGAGGTTAATGCAGTGAGGAGGGAGAGAGGCTTTGGTTGTCAAATAGCTTTCTTGACCACACGTGACAAAGGAAAGCTAAGTGACTAAACCAGAAGAGTTTTGCTTTGTAGGAAAAATTATACTTTCTAAACTGGTGTTTCATAAGCTCAGGTAGTAGAGGGACAGTGTCTGCTGATAGGAAACAAGGTTTGACAGCTTGGATGAGGAGCTTGTGGCACTGTAGGTGTGGAGGAGTCAGCCGATGCTTTGCTTTAATGAGCAAAACTCATTTGCTCATTAAAAAATGAGCCCACTGCCCCTGGGTGTCTGTCTGTCTTTCTGGCTCACACATATACAGCCTCACTCTTTTACCATCATACATCTGGTGAGACTGGACATTGCTGGTGCCAGCACCATGCTCCTTGGGGGTGCATATACGTATATATATACCTATACCCACACCCATGTGCTTTAATAGCTGTGGTTTTGTTTCTTAATTGGCTGTTTACAGAGTGCGGAGCTGTGGGTATGAAAAATAACAGAGCAGGAATTTGCTTTTTTATATCTATAATATAGATATTTTTTATATATATAATAAAATAATATTATATGGCTATTCCGTGAGGAAAAGAACTAATCAAGTTTGTTACTTCCTAAGTCTTGCCTGCCTCTTCCTCAGCTGCTTCACTTGGTGCCTTGACATTTCTGGTAGTCCTCCTCCCCTCCTTCCCTGTGTTGCTGGCATTGTCCTCAGCTTGGGGCAGGGGGAACAGGCAGCGTATGTTCATCACATATGGTGATGGATATTGCAGTGGGTGGCATGACTTCTTCTGTGGGATATGTCTGATGCTGGCCAGTGAGTCCACAGGAAAAAAGGCATTGGTCTTGTTACCTTAGAAAACTGACCTGAAAATGGAAAAAGCTGTATAGAACTTCCTTTTTCCCAGTCTTTATTTTGGGGAGCCTGCCTCTGTTAAAGTTGTAAATGCTTCAGGGCCAAGAGCTCTGCACGTGTGAAAAGCATAGAAGCATTATGGGGTTTCTTGTCACATCGATGTTGCTAGGAGTGATGACGGGGAATACAGGAACAGCAGGCAAGGTTGGATTTCTGTATGGTGATTTTAAAGACAAACCTATAATTACAGGTGTGGCAGTTTATAAGTTGTTGTGATTTTGTCCAATTAAAATATTTAAAATAGCCATTACAGCAAATTAAATAAAGTTTTTTTAGGAGGAAAGACCTAGCAGCATACATTGACTAACACAGTCCATGCCACTGCTGCACAAAAACTCAGATTTCATGGGAAGTTTTATTATAGAATAACCCTGATGCTTTCTTTTTGGAAATCTTTAATAATAATGGCATGCTAGTGTGCTTGGAAGTGTACCATTTTGATGAAAATCTACAGAGAAAGACTTTTTTTTCCTATTACTTTAAAATTCTTGGCACAGCCTCTGAAGAAATCTGAGAGTAACCATATTTGCTTGATTTAGAAAGGGGACAGAGGTGGAAGAGAAAGCTTGGGTTGCAAGTAGTGTGTTTTGCCACGTTAATCATTTCGCATTTTCTTGCTTGAAATAGAGGAATCCTGATGTTATTCTAAACATAGTGTTCTGAACATACCCAGTGGTAGGGACAAATGGATGTAGTTATGTACATCTATCAAACGTATGTATTATGTGACCTCGCTTCAGTAAAATATTTTGCTGCTTCTTTGTGCTAAACGAAAAAGAGATTGTTTGGAACCACAGCCTAAAAATTGTCAAGTGCTGCAGACCCTTATGTAATTCTGTGGTTTTGTTCACAAAACTTATTTTTAGATTGGCCTGTCTTCTCCTTGATGGAGAAATAAATCACAAGTCATTTACAAAGAGCAGATAAAGAATTGCAAAACTTCAGGCTGGATGCCCTTAGCGCAGGCTGGTGAACTGATTCTCCTGAAGGTATGATGAACTCTCCTGATTTTTGCTGAGGAGTGGAGAATCTGGCTTTGATTGCAAATGCATTAATCTTGCAATATGTTGGATCCAGCTTTGTTTTGCTTTGGTTTGGTTTTTCCCTTGCCTTTTCAACTGTTTCTTCATACATTTTTTCCTCTTTTTTGGGGGCTGATACCGCCTAAATTCCACATACGTGCTCCCCTGTTTTTTTTCAAGTGAAGCCGTTCTTATACCTCAGCCATTCCTATACATTCAGATCTGAAGCTTTGCAGTGAAGGTGTCACTTAGGCCGGCAGTGTCAGGCTTGTGTCGGTGGCAGTGTGGCACCATAGTGCAGAGAGGGGATGGATGGAGGTGACACAGGCCCCAGATGCTGGTGATGCTTTCCCCACTGCTCCCTTGCCCTTGCCTGCAGATTTGCTCCCTGCTGGGACCTCTTGAGCTGTAAAAGGTCTTTCCATGGTGTGATGCCATCCCCCCTCATCCACCCCCACTGCCACCTGTCATAAAGTTATGGGGACTCTTGTGCTGTTTCTTGCCTGTCTGAAGTTTTTGGTCATTGGGGGATGTACACTTGTGAGGATTGCAGCTGTCATCTAAAATGAAAAAAACCTGCATGTTGGGGCTTGCAGAAAGTATCTTGAAAGCTAAGGACAAGTAGAAACTACTCGAAGGTATTTATTTATAGCTTATTTGTTGTGTGAGTGATCTCATACAATGATACTGTTCCCCCATTAATAATTTCTGATTTTGTGCAAGTCTGCCAGACTTGGCAGAGAGGGAGAAGTTCCCAGCAGTTTTGTGAAAATCAAACTCAGGTAGAAGAGAGGGGCTAATGAGCATGACCACCTGGGCAGGCAGGTCCCCCTCTTTTCCTGGTGCACCTCAGCAGGCAGCTGCTGGCGACCTTGCAATTCCTTATGGACTTCTTTGCTTCATGTCAAGGTTTTGAGGTCGTCAGCCGTGTTTTGGAGTACCTCAGTTCAGTGGCATTGTGCCTACCAAGAGAGATGCCCCAAGTGCACCCTGGCTGGAAGTGTCACCAGGTGTGGTGTTCCTGAGGTGTGAGAGATGTGAGGGGTTTGTCCTGTCTAGGGGTGCATAGGGGGTTCCCACCAAGCAGGCGCTGCTTTTAACAGCTGGGAGCTTATCAGAGACAGGATGCAACAGTTGCCTCTGTTTGGCCACATCTCTTCCTGGATCCTCTTTTCAGAATGGGAAGAGTCATTAAATGATCAGTTTAATCTCAAAATTAAGTTATAATTATAGACTGAAAAAACATTTCCCCCCACTTCCCCATCTTCTTCCACCCCAAAATGGTCCTCATTAAGGGATGTAATTTTCCTGTAAGGCAAGTGACATCCTGGACAATCTCAGAGTGGATCCAGTTGCTAAACAGGCGTTTGCCATTGCGAGGCCAGCTTTTGCATGCTTTGCGAGTTTTACTGAATATTTTTAGTAACTCCAATTGTTTCTGGTAGTGCTTTTTTGTAAGCATCCTTGGGAATGCTTCTAACTGTAGCTGTGCCATTTTTAACATCCTAGCATCTCTAGCTCATACCAGCAGCAATGGAAATCGATAATGTTAGCAGCAATGGAAATCGATAATGTTTAATAAGAGCCTGGGATGTTACTGGTTTGTCAGTATGTACAGAAACTCATTTAAAATTCCTTTGAGGTCACGTCAACAAAATTATATCAGTGAATTCTGGATGGTAATTAAAACCCACATTTATTTCAGGCTGAACAAGAAAATTAATTTCAAGGGATTTTGTGTGTTTTCTGCCTTTCAATATTTTTTGCCCTTTATGCAAAGAAAATTTTGAAACTGAAGCATTGAGTTGAGGACCACACCATTTCATTTTGAAAATTTTGGAACTCATCAGCTGTTTTGGAACTGCTTGTGCATTGACATGAGCATTTCAGCAGTATGAAAATGGACGGGCAAAACATTTTGATTCTACAACTATTTTCAGGTAGTTGTAGAGGGCGATAAGGTCTCTCCTCATCCTCCTCTTTTCCAGACTAAACAACCCCAGTTCCCTCAGCCGCAATTCATATAGCAACTGTGACAGGCCAGTCAGTGCCATGCACGGTGGTGTTGGAAGCGGGAAGCTCCATTAAAGCTAGGTATCCATAAACCTTATCTTTGATCATTAACGTCAGCATCAGCTTCCAGTTATTTGGCACAAAAGCTCACAGGCAGAGCAAGCTGCAGTGAATGTTGCCTTTCAGAGGGGCCAAGAGCAGCAGCAGCCCTTGCTCCTTAGAAGAACCCTGTCCTTCAGGATGCCACTGGATTTTCCTATTTTTTTTCCCCCATCTTACCAAACAGCTTTGTAATGATGCTTGTAGGTAAACTTTAACTCACAAGGTACTTCTCCACCAGCTGCTGTTTGCTAAAAGGGTGCAGGTTTAGACCTGCTATAGGTAGATTTTTGTTCTTAAAATGCCCTTTCCAGTTTGGTAGAGAAAAATGCATATTAATCTTCTGGGAACTCAGATTAATTTCTTGGGTGACCCTGGCACTGATAGGCATAGTTGGGATTCATAGGTGTTTGGTGCCAATTGAGGTGACCTTGGCTGTCCCACCATTTGGCAGTCCAGCATAGGGTCTGTGACACTGCTGGCTCCCCGGGAAGCCTCTGGTATCCTAAAGTGCGTTTGAAGTGGCACTGGATGGTTATGTTTAGGCCCCTGGCTCCCTCCCAAAATGTGTGCACACTCCCTGATGAGCCGAGCATTTCCGTGTCTCTGATTCCTCTGAGATCACCCTGTTACTAGGGAGGAAGAAGATTAAAGTAAGATAGGATTATTCTAGAAAATTTGAGGTTATGATTACAAAAGCAGAAGCACGCTCACTGCACAAGAAAACAGAATTCCATTCTGGATGGTATTTGACTGTAAAGCTCATCAGCAGTTGCTGTGATGCTCAGCTGGCATAGAGGACTGCCTCATCCTGTCTCAGAGACCTTTATGAAACTATCATGTCTCCATTCTTTTGGTACAGATGGAGAACCCAGCTGCTCTCCAGAGACACTATACTCTCCTCCTGACCAAGATGAAAGCTGCTCTCTCCTACTTCTTATCACAGTGCTTTTCCTGCCTCTTTCCTGCCCTGCACCCCTGGAATTCGCATCACCTTCTGTTCTCTGTTGCTTGGAGCTGGCTTCCAAAGCCACAAGATACAGACACCTTGTAGTATTTTGGTCCAAAGTGAAGATGGCAGAAGGGGAAATACTTACCAAAAATTGCCTCTTTTGTGGCATTTCCTGCTTTCATGACTGTCTGCTTTAGATTGTACTATTTAGTATCATTCTTAAGCTGCAAACTAAACACCAAGATAGCCACTCTGATCTGCACACAGCCAGGATGGTGTACCATATGAAGCTTAACCTTGGCCTTTGTAGCCTTGTCATCATTTAGACAGATGTTCTATCAGCTGATGATGGAAAAGGAAAGGAGACCTATAGGTTGAAATAGAAGCAGATTTAATAAAATAATAATAATAAAACCTAGTATTAATAGCAATAGTAATAGAAGGAGTTATGCTCAGATGATATAGTGGTCACAAGCTGTGATGGTCACAGTGAGCAGGGCAGTGAGCCTCAGAAGTAGAACAGTGGCTGAGACCCTCCTGAGACAGCAGCCATTGAGGAAAAAGGGCTGTCCCCAGCAAACTCCCAAATTTGAAGTGAGCATGATGTTTATGGTATGTTTATTGGCCAGCTTGGGGTCAGCTGCCCTGGTTTTTTCTCTCCTGAACTTCTGCACCTGGTTAACTCAAAACTGCTGAAGACCTCAATCACTGTGTACCAGAACGGGCCGAAAACTAAAACTAAGTGTCTTGCCAACTTTGTTCCCATGAAATCAAGTATCGTATTTTTTGCAGAAATGCAGTTTTCCTGAATAGAAAACTAATTGTATGATTCTATCCTAGTGTAACCAGGACAAGCCTATAGATTAGAGAGACCCTTGAGTCATTGGGTTCAGCTTTTCACCTCTACTGGCAATCATAATGGATGGTTGGTCCAGCGGGCTCTGCATATATCCCTTATGGCACAGGGTGGAGTTTTTCTTCAGCACCCAAGAGCAAACTGAAGAGTTTTGCTATTTGAGATCATTAGGCTTGAACAGTACAAATCATTCAGAGGTCTGAGGCCATGCTTTCTCTGGAGAAAAAAAAAAAAAGCTTTGAGTTGTTTGCATTTAAGTTAACAATACTTGTGTGCGTTCACAGGTAAAGAGGGCCTTCGGAGTTTGAGGCCTTCCCCAAAACCAGCATATATGTTCAGTAATACTCATGCAACAGCTGCCTGTCCCATCAAGACATGGAGTGTTGAGATTCCTCAGAGCCTTACAGAAGCATGCGTTGGCATGCAGAAAGCACACTGCCAGTTTATGTGTGCGTTGGCAGGAGTGGTGTGCCCTCAGTCAGATGTGGTGGGTGTGGGATGGGCTGCCCTGGAAAGTCAAGTGGTCAGTCCTGTAGGGTAGAGGAGACAGTTAGACCTCTGCTGCTGGAGAGAGGGGGCTGTGCCACTGGTCTGCAGGATGGGCCTCAGCAGCATCCTCCTGCTGGACACAGGGGGATTTTAGCTGCAAAGACCTTTTTATGTCTTTTAGGTTGAGCACTTGTAAGAAGGGTGGATCAAAGGACCTTAGTAGCTCCAGTTGAATTGCCACACACCTCGGTAATCAGCTAATAAAATTCAATGAATATCCTGCACTTGGAAAGCCAAGTGAGAGGCCTCACAGTCCCTTATACCACAAATTTCCCACAGTGTCCTCATTTAACCTTGCTGTGCAGTGGATTTTCTTTTTTTTACTACATTATTTGTAGAGGGAATATTAATGCAATCCTTGCTTCAGCAGTTGGTAGCATCTTCAGAAACAACAATCAACTGCAAATCAAAAAACAGACCTGTATATTTTTTGAGTTTATTTTACAAACTTATTTGTAATGGCCAGAGAAGAAAACACAATTAATAGGGAAGCAGGGAGTGGAAGCTCTCTTCTTTTATCTGAATATTTGTTTTGGCAGTGATTTGGAGTTCTCTGAAACACTGGCTTAATTGTCTCTCAAGTTTGCCAACTGTAATTTTCTCTCCTATTATTAGAAATAAGGGCATTTTTTTGTTCACTCAAAGAGATTTATTTTCATAGCAAATGCATTATGTGTTTCCTGTTAATGTAAAAATCTAAATTTTTGTTAACATCTTGCATTTAAGTTTATTTTATGGACCTAGGCTCTGAGATTTAACTCTAAGGAGCATTAATGCATCCTGAATCAGACCATGTGTGAAGGGCTGCTTCCTGCCAAGTGATGTATGGACCCATACACAGTTTGTAGGGCTTCAAGGGAAGGAAGCTTGGTCAGACCCTTCTGAGTATAAGCATTTTTCTCTGGTGGAGCAAAAGCTACATCTTCTACATGGCTAACCTCTGTATCCAATAATAAGCTCCTGTCTCAAAGTGTGCAAGGGCTTGGGCTTAAGTTCTTAGCAACCCCGTGTACTTCACGGTTGTGCATTGGCCTTTTAAAAGTGAAATCTAAAAGCAAGGAAGGAAAGCATTTATTTTATTTCTGATATGGAAAGAAGAGCATTTTTTTTCATATTATCTCTGAAGTAGCTGACATAGAACTTTTTCCATAGTGGAATATTCACATTACTTCTGATATTAAGACTACAGCAAATTAAGACTAGAACACCAACTATTGCCTGAATAGTGATAAAATTATGAATGCTGGCAAGGTGATGGCCTTTGCAGAAGGATTTCCCATGAGTAGTAACTCTGCTGATGGTGTTTCATATAGAACGGAATATAAGAGATCTGCAATGCTTGCCAGAGAGGACAACTTTACTGTGTAGTTTGGATGCGTGGGAAGCTGAAGGAGTCATTAGAACTGGCAAACTTTGCAAAGTATTTATGTTTGTGTATGACTATTCACAAATGAACACACAAAGTAACATCCATGGTGCTTTATCCAGTATTTTTTGAGATCCTTCAAAGAAGAAGGCTTCCTCTACTCTTCAAGACCTGTTCTGCTTTCGACTACCATGCCACAGTGTACAGGAGGGCTTTTTCTTATAAATGTTCCTCATCCATCAGAAAAGAAAACACTGCATTTTGTAATGGGATAGAGAATCAAGTATTTAAAAATCCTCTTTGAATTGGTACTGTTTGTTTTTCTGGCCATTTTGCTTTAATAATTTCAATGTTTTCCCTTTTCTTTTTCATTCCATCTTTTCGTATATTGTTACCTGCATAGAAGCAAAATTTAAACCATTTTTAGTGTTTTGGTTTTTTTTTCCCCATGTGGAGGCATTTGCAAGATTGAAGTTAGAGTAACTGGTATCTTTTGCAAGACTAGCATTCTCCCTAAAAATAGAGTATGAATCAAATTAGCATTTAGCAGTTTCTGTAATGATCTGGTTGGTATAAGTTTCAAACAGCTCTTTGTAATGAGATTTCCATACTTATAGACATCTTGCTAACTGAAAATTTTCCCGGGGACGTTGTAATTGTATGCTTTGTAACATTTAATGCTCTTCCTTAATGGCAAAGGACAAATTTTGTTAAACTCCAGTGAAATTTTGTAGTATATATCAGTAAAGTGATGAGGGAAGAGAAGTGAATTACAAGAGCATTATAGCTTTTAGATATTGCATTTACAATCCAGAAAAGCAATTAAAACTTAATGAAACAGTGAGTTTGGGAGTTTTGCAATGGATAGGCTGGGTGTCAGTTGCATAATCATATTACTGCTGCTGAGCAGAGGACTGTATTTTGGTGAAGAAGCTATTTGTAATTGTCTGTGCACATGTTCCTCGCCCATGGCAAATACTAAGTAATTCAATTTAGTTTAGACTGCAGTGAAAGTATGATAATTTAAGTCATATAACTTTACATTTATCTAGTCTTAAACATATATATGAAGAAGTTACTGCACATCAGCTGATACACAGTAACTCTTGTAATGAATCAGGTGCTCAAGCCCTTTATTCAGCCTAGGAAGGGAATCCCTATAAAAAAATTCAAAAACTTTAGTGATGTTTAATTCCTCAGTCACTTTTTTCATCTTAGCAAGGAAAAGAATACCTTACATTTAACCTGAAAGTGGGTTTTATGGACTTTAACATTCTTTGTGGCGAATGTGTGTAAACCTTCAAAAATGTACTTTTCAGTTAATAGATGGTATTGAAGCCAGCCATTCCAACTTTTCATTAAGAACAGAGTTGAACATTTTTTAAAGTAGTTTGCAAAAAAAATATATATTTTTGTCATACTGAAAGTATTTGGAAATTTGGGATGTTTGGCTGAATAGGGTTGGATGGAAAAAGGTTTCAGGCTAAAGTGGTAATTCTTCTGCTTTTACCAATTGCCCTGAGATTAGGAGATGATAATGAAGAATGGGTTCAAGGCCAAAAGAACTTCAGGCTACCATCTATCATCTCTAAAGAGAGTGATGTGATCTGCAAAATAAAGACTATTTGGGGGGTACATTACTCCTTATCTCTCCTTTTGATCCTGTTCCTTTAAAACAGTAAAATAAAAGACTTACTTATTTGGTGAGCCTGAAGAATAAAGGGTGAGTCTGCCAATACGCTGGTGGTTAGGGCACTTGCCCTGGGTCCCGACCTGGCCTCAGTGGGTATTTATGTACTTACAACAGCTTGTAACTTCTAACAGCTTAGCACCTTGCCACCACTGCAACTGCTGCCCTCTCTTTCCTGTGCTGTTAGAAAACATGCTTAGGGAATAGCCATTTCAGTGCAAATTTAAATATTTTCTTTGACTGGCAATAAAACTCTGGGTTGCTTTCCTTTTTAACTTCAGTGAGAAAAGTTTGCAGTATTTAAAAAAAAAATCAACCTAAATTTAATTTTCCTCCTTTTGAATCGTTAAAGACAAGCAAGCAGTTGAACACGTGATCGTAATTCAGACCCATTTTGCCACCAAAGCAGGTATCTTCAAAATGGGGCCAGTTCTCCATAGTTTTGATCCAAATGAAGTTTTCTCTTTCATCTTTAACGTGTGGTGTAGCAGCTTTTCCTTTAACTGGTATGAAAAGGTAAAATTTTAAAATTTGAAGAAAAAAAATATTTTTAACTGTGTTTTATTTTGATAAAATTGAGCCATTTTGATACAGGCAAGTCATAATGATTTTTAAATATTTTCTTAATTACTGTATATTTGTGGAAAATTTTTATTTATCTGATAATCTCTTTCCAACAGGCAAGCTTTCCAGTGAAAATACATTGTCTGTTCATGGGAACGTGTTCCCGGAGTATCTGTAGCCCAGAAATAGGGTAGATGAACATTATGAATCTATTAGAATTCAAAAGCTCTGAAAAAGGATTTTTTCAAATAATTTATTTTTGTAGAACTAAGTTTTCAAACTATGAGTTCCAGAAGGATAAAATGGTTTTCATTGTTCAGTGTTGGCATATGGCATTAGAAGAATGCATGACATTTTAAAGAGAACAACAGGTTCCTTTTAAAAATAGTATTTAATTCAGGAATAACACTGTCCAGTGAAAGATCACGAGAACAGTAGCGAAGTGCATACTAATGCTGACTTGAATTTATGGGCTGTATATTTTATCCTCCCTCCTAATAAACATGGAACGGACTGAGAAGAGATCCTGGTTGTATTTTACTTTTTGTAGACTCTGAGATTACAAGCCACTGTTGAAAATACTGTTTCTTTAAAAAGAATATCTGACTAAAATCAAGGGATATTTGTAGCATAAGGCAACCTGTAGTAACCCGTACCCATGCCCATCATCAGTGTGAAGGGTGGCTTAATGAGTAGCAAAGAGGACTTTAAAAAGAGCTCTTGCAGAAAGCTGGCCTCCTGCTTTCTTTTTTGGTTCCCCATCCCATAGGGAAGGCAAAACCCCACACAGTTCAGTCAGGGGTGGTCGCAGCCTGAGAAGCCAAAGAGAAACCTGTAAATGTCTGTCAAAACTAAAACATTTTGGGAAAAAATTGAAGTACGTCTTTTAAAGTCTTACTCAGTTTAGAAACATTACCTTTTTTCCCTGGCCTATGTGGTAGCTGAACTTTAGCCTTTATTTTTTTCTTTTGTTGGAGAAAAATGTGACACTCCCGCTTACCACATGCCATAGGTGTAGAGGGGTGTTTTGCGTGGTGGGAGGGTAAAGGTCACCATCTCCAGCCATCCTCATGGTCTGAAGTGTCCCCTGGGACAGGAGTGTGGTGTCAGAGACCTTCACTGTTATTGAGAACCTTCTGCTGAATGCTGTAGGGCACTGGGAAAAGTTCTTGAGAAAATGGAGGCATTTTTCAAGAAACATGAGATTTTTCCAAGCTTTTCCATTTACAAAAGCATTTTATGCTTTTGGGCTAATGCAATTTGTCTTTTGGAGATTTTATTTTGGATTTTTTTTCCCCATGTGGTGTGAATGCAACTACTCCTGTTCTGGAGATTGGACCAAGTTGCAGTGGAGATGCCAGTTTCTAGCTTTCCAGCAACCCTAGCAGCGAGAGTGCATGAATTTTTTTTCCTTTCTCTCTCTCCAGACTGGTGTAGCAATGATAGTAGGGAAGAGCTGTGACCTGGTCAGATTGGAGAAGGTAATTTTGGCAGGGTTGCAGAGCACTGAGGTTCTGTGTGCTCCGTCCTAGGGAGCATTCAAGTAGATACATTCTGCAGGGGAAGCAGATTGCTCTATTTATAGTAGGATGCCCACAGAAAATCTCTTGGAGTGCATCAGCCTATCCTAGTAAAGCTAGAAAGCAAGGCAGTGACAAGTTTAAGTGGGATGTAAAACAGGCGCAGCTTGGCTTTAACCTGGAGAGAGCACTGCAGAGGGCTGGCACTCAGTGTGCTCTTGGGGGAAGTCTCTCTCCCCTTTTTTTGTTTCTGTTTATAACTTGCATATTTTGTATTTTTACTCCTGTAAATGCCACTGTGAAAGCACAATGCTAAGAGTTCATGTGTTATTAAAGAGGTGCCAGCCTTTGAAATGGCAAAAAGTTTGTGTGACAGAGAAGGGGAGGAGCAGCAGGCCATGGTGTGGGTAGGACAGTCTTCCAGTATGTGCTTGGGACCTGAAGAAAAAAAGCACAAGTGACACCTCTGTAAGAAGCCACTGCAGCTGTGGTGTCCTTCTGCCCTCAATGCCAGCCATCCAGCTGGAAATGGTACCAACCATGAAAAGCATCTTGATGTGGCAAATGCAGGACTTCCCTCCTCTGGCATCTCTGTGCAGAAGATGCTACTTCTGCTGCTGTCCCAGATGTGGCCTCAGCTCTCTCTGCTGGCGAAGATGGGTGCGAGAGATGCTGTCCTGCACTGAGCTGCCCTGCAAGGTGCCTCTGCTGCTGGGCTGGGAGCAATTATGTGATTTTGCTGAGTGTTTAAAGCAGTTAAAAATAAACACGCTGGGGAAAAAAAATAAATACACCAAGGGAAGACCACAATTGCAAAGACATTCCCACTCCTCCTTGCTTTCCTGTTTAAGTACAGATAGGTTATCTGTTTGGGAGGGTGGAAGTGCAAAAGTGAAGAGTGAACACCGCAAATTACTCTGGAGTTCAAGACCAAGAAGAAATCTAAGCTTCTCATACCATCTTCTTATAGCATCTTTCCTCACAGAAAAACACCAAGATTGTAAAAAAAATATGTTGTCAACAAGAACTGCATTTTGTTAGAGGGACGTGAAGCAGAGCAGGGCAAATTACTTGCAGTGGGATTTTCATCAGATGTTGTTTCTATTTTTGCAAAATGTCTGCAGAGTTGATGCTTTTGGTTTTAGTTTTTAGAAAGGAGTTTCTTACTGGCCTCATGCATGGTTTTGCCCTTATTTCAGTGTTGCGTTATTTTTATCTCAAATTCTGGTGAAAGATGTTGAGATGCATGTAACTTTTTAAAAAAAACCAACTTCATACTGGTCCTGCTGCATTGTGAAAGCTGCCTTTGGTTTGTCTGCAGGGTTGCTCAGCCTCTTGGGCATAATCAGGATGGCAGGTGGATGCCTTTTGGTCTCCCTGTCTTCTTGGCAGACAACTGGAAATCACAGAATGGTTTAGGTTGGAAGGGACCTTAAAGATCATCTAGTCAGCTCCTCTGCCAAAATGTTGAGTGGGAAAATTTCAGTTGCTAACATTACTGGGGCGAGTGGGAAGCTGAGTGTGGGGGGTGGTGTGTTTTGATTTTTGTTTGTTGGGGTTTTTTTTACTATGGTCCAGTGCTGCATCCACACCACAGAGGCTCACGTAAATATGGTCTCATTAGCCGCAGCTCAGCAGTGTGGCATTCAGTGGTGTTGTGGGGGGTGGCAGTGGCTCTCATGTGCATGGTGAGATGCGTCTATGAGTTTACAAGTGGTTCTGAGTCCCTCAGCTCTCTGTCCTTCCTTCTCTGCTGGGCTTGGTGATGCTTTGAGCATTTGCTGAAGTTTTGTTTGGAGATTAATAATTAATAAGAATGACCATACTAAATTTATTATGTAAAATCCACAGCTTGTAATTAGGAACTAAGAAGAGCATGATGCAAAACCACTAATCCTCCCAGGAAGATGCTGATGTTACATTTTATTATTCTGCTTCCTTTTTTTCCTGTCATGTGATGAACCCTGTTTGTCCTGAGCTTCAAATCCTTTCCAGTGGCCAAGAGAAACTTCAAGATGTTGATTTGTTTGGCTTCTCAGGCCCTTTTTAGGAAAACAAAATATTTGGACCCAGGCAACAGATAAGCACTAATGCTGTGTTTTTAAAACACTGTGTATTCAGAATTGGGTAACAGGGTCATTCTAAGACCTTTGGTAGGATGACAGTGATAAGAGTTTCTTTTTAAATGGCATCTGCTACTATTGTTGTGTAACTGCTTTTATTTGTAAGGACAATAGTGTCTTGTGCTTGTCCTAAATTTTGGATAGTTCTCATTGCTGTTCAGAGAGCTGGTGATGCATCGTGGTTTTCTGCATTGTATCAGGATAGGTACTGGCATTTTCACAGCTGAACTGAACTGCCTCGTAATGAGTTGTAGCAGTGTGAGGAGGAAGGCAGACTGTAGAGCTTGTCTCATCGCCAGGGTTTTCTGTTTATTTTTTGTTATGATTAAATGCCTGTAAAAATAAGCCAGTGATTGAATCCAGCCCTTAATTTGAAAGGGACAAAATGGAACTGGGAGTAGGAAATGTCACGCCTGAATCCCTTAATCATTAAAAATCAAAGTTTTTGGTGGTGTCCCTTGCTGAACCTTTTCTGCCCACTGGAGACTGTCTGTGCCTTTAAGATAAGGCTGTAGGGAGACTGCTCACTCAGAAGGTCGGAGCAAAATTTTTTGTTTCCATGGAAGAGGGCAAAGTGTTCTGCCACGTGGTAGAGGACAGCCAGCACTCGGGCTCTTGGTAGGAATAAAGTGCTAATTTTAGCACTGTCCAGCCAAACCAGTACTGCTGTAATGTCGCGGGCTGGAGGCAGCCACCGTGGTGGTGTGTCTGCTGATCCAGTCCCAGCAGGATGTACTGGCTTCATTGTGGGAACAGCCATACAAATCTGTCCCTCTGAAAACAGCTCATCCCCAGGGCTCACTGCAACGTGATCTGTTGCTACCCTTCTCATCCTATGCCCTTCTTTTTTCTCTATTCCTTGTAATAGACGAGTAGAGATACATATAGACTAGATCTTTGCAATGTAGATGTCTACATAAGAGTTATCCAGCCTACTGTCTCTTTGCATTCAGTCCAATGTAGAGGAAAAGAACTTCATGTGCTGGATGAGTGCCTTTGCCTATAAAAAGCTTCTAGATGACCAGCCCTGACCAGGGCTTCTTAAAAATGGCAATTAATTGAAATGAATGGTTTGGTTTTGGCTTTTTCATCTGAATAA
Organism: Mesitornis unicolor; assembly: GCF_000695765.1. Lineage (NCBI taxonomy): Eukaryota > Metazoa > Chordata > Aves > Mesitornithiformes > Mesitornithidae > Mesitornis > Mesitornis unicolor. The sequence goes on along the minus strand of NW_010198172.1, from coordinate 17,822 downwards.
TTTCATGTAATTACTTTCAGTAATATTTTATGTAAAGAACACATATTTCACATTTGCTTGTTCCCAGTGCTAGAGTTTCAGAAGTGGATGGAAATGAAAAAAGCCCACTGCATAAAATCTGCAAGGTAGACCCAATGCTTTCTGTCAGTAAGACTCATAGAATCATTTAGGTTGGAAAAGACCCTTATGATGGTCTTTAGATGAAAAGACCCTATCTTTAGGGATAAAGGGATCTTTAAATATCCCTTCCAACTCAATACTTCCTATGATTCTAAGGTCATTGAGTCCAACCATAAACCTAACACTACCAAGTCCACCATAAAACCATGTCCCTAAGCACCAAGTCTACACGTCTTCCATTCCTCAGGAAGGGCTTTTGGTTCACCTATAAACTGGTCTAAGAAAACATTTCCATTTCAGGGACTGTTGTTAGATGCCTTATAGTCTAGGAAATGATCATGCTTTCCCTTCAAGCAAATATTATAGCTCCTTTGTATTCTTTAATCAAGAGATCCTTTGTGCCTTTTTGTTGTCATAACGGAGTGTGCACTTCTTATTAAATGAGAAGATCTACATAGACTGTAGGCATGACATGTTCTTGAGTATTAAAGACCTAATTACAGATCTTTGAGGTCTCATTTGTTTTGGCTGTCACTTGCTCAAATCCCACATCCCATTGTCACCTACCACAGTGTCTGCGTTTCGGGCCACAGCACGGGTTGTGCTGCCAATGCACTTTTCCCATGAAGGAATTTATTTTGTATACAGGGAAATAAGATATGGTGCTATCATCCCATATTCTTTGTTTTTCTCTGGTGCTATGTCCCAGGGCGCTTCACTTGGCAGGAAAGGAGTTAATGCACGGGAAAGTGATCACTGCAGACTGGGTGGGTTTGGTTTTTTTCCCTCCTTTAATCTTTAGTATTGCATAAACCTCCTTCCTTGATTTAGAAACTTTAAGCCAGTCTCCTGGCTTTGGGATAATAAAACAAAGTCTTCCTGGAGAGTGGCAAAAATAAATAAAGTGTGTCCCTTGCTTTTCGAATATGTACAGAACAGTCACTTTTCTTCAAGAAAGTATCAACAAAGCCAGTCCACAGTCTGGCCAGGATTAATACTAATAATCCATTTCACCTCTAGCAGGGTCAGGTTGTGCTCTGGCCCTTGGATTTTGGCCTGGTGCTTTGAATCTTCTCCATGTCACTCCAAAGAGACACAGGTCTTTTCTCAGAGGATTGTTGTGTTACAGACCTTACATTTGTGGGTTTTTAGGGGTCTCCATCTGAGGGTCATTCTTCCAGGCTGGGACCCATAGGAAGCTGGTGCTAAGGCAAGGCAACTACATCTTTTGCCCTCTTCAAGAGGAAGATTATAGTTAATTTTGGTGTTTGGCAGTGGTATTTCAGCTCCACTAGAAACAAATTAGCACAGAATGACAGGAAAGCATGAACTCTAAGATAACACAGTATCTTTGGGAACTCTCTGAGGAGCTTTCTCTGCTCCAAATTTTCTTAAAACAACAGAAAAACGGATATAAAATCCTGCCCTTGCATGTTTAGGAAGCAAAAAGTTGACTGGTTTAAGAGCAGTTCTTTCATCATGGTATGTTGTAGTTCACTCACTTACAAGAACTTGTGTGTCATTAAACAGATATTGATGTTAATGATGGTAGGATGCTGGCAAGAAAATTACCAAACGTTCAATTCATGCACTAAATGTGATTAAATCTTCTTGATCCATTGAGGAAGTCTTGTTTAGATAGCTGATAAGTACTTTTACTCATTAGTATGGAAGTAGGTCTTTTGTGTGTATGTGTGGGTGTTTTTGTTAAATTGAGACTCTGAAAGGATATGAGAGGGATACACTTGGAAATTTTCCAGGCTTAGACTCATCCTCTTCTTTTCACAGAGTTTATTCACAAGACTTGAAAGCAGGCATTTATCATGTAATCACAGTGGAAAATAATTCAAGACTTCTTGCTATCACCCCTTTTCTTTACCATGTTATCTCCCAGAACTTACTCTGAAGACGCTCTAATGCTAATTTTGAGTTCTGATGACAAGCAAGTTAATGTTAAAACGGCACTCTTCGTAGCAGCTTTCTGGTTATCCCTCGTTTCCAGGTGAGCTATTGTGACAGTCCCTGAAACCAATGAAAATGTTTTCTTATGCAGTATTTAACACATTTTAAAATCTTGCAACATTCTACAAAATGGGCTGCCATCAAGATGAGAGAGAGGAAGCTTGAATGTAAACACTGATTTGCTCATGGAAAATATAAAAGCATTTGAGGTCATTTGGGAGAAAAATTATCCACAAAGTGATCCCATACTAGAAGAAGCCATCTGTTAAGTTCAAGCTTGGTTCCATGCTGAAAGCATTGTGTAAGAAACAGATGCACTTTTTTTACAGATTATCTACCATAGTTTCCATAGTATGTACAATTCCAGTGGGAACTGTGAGCCAAACATCAAAGGATAAATTGCTTAAGAGTTTATTGACCCAATAAATATTTTTTGAATATGAGATGTGTACCAAAGCACTTTTTCCTGTGGTGGTGATACTAATTTCTCCCTGGTGAGAGGGCCCTGGTGTTTTACTTTGGTGACTGACTGTTCCTGTAATGCTTGGCTTGCAAGTGGTCTGCTGCATTGGGAAGAAACCCCTCTTCAGATAAAGCTGACGTGGCAGCTCTTATCCCATTGCTGCAAGAATCAAATGCCGTGCTTTGAGGGAACATGGTGCATCTGCAAGCATCTCATCTTCCCTACAGTCTCACCGCAGGCTGGCTTCTTTGTGTTATTTTCAGAATACCCATGGGGTTAGCACACGAGTAGGAAGTGTTGAAAGGAGTGCGCTCTTCAGCAAGTTCTATGGATAAGGTAACTCCTGGGTAAAGCAGCGTTGTTGGCATTTATTGCATTCCTTCCACTCAGGGAGAGGTGGCCACAATGGCCACCCGTGTTTGGTGGAAAGTATCTTGTCCACAATCTAACATGAAACCTTAGCCTTGTTTTACAGGCTGAGGAGCCTAGGCTTTTGTTAGATGAGGGGGCTGCCATTTCCTTTTTGATCAATAAAAAAAAATTTGTAAGTGATTTTATCTGTGGACAAATGTAGCAGGAGGAGACTTACTGCCCTGAGAACAAGGTGTAGCATTATATCCTCTCTTAAGTGGAGGCAGGCGGGAACATAAAAGACCTGCAATCCACAAGCCTGCGTTTTTTCACACTTCATTTTCTGATGCTGATCAGTGAAACATGTTACTTTTTCTGTCTTAACTGCCTGATAGTCTTTTTGGTTATTCACAACTTTGAAGGGCAACTACATAGTAAAACGTGAAAGTAATAAAACATGGATTTGTGCTGTGTAGAATAGATAGTAAATATTAGGCATCTGAGAAGAAAACTTTCAACGATACAGGTCAAAAGTCATGATAAGGGAGTGTACTTAATATCTGTATCCTGCAGATGCTATCTAATAGTACTAACTTAATTTAGAGAACTGCAAAGAAGAAAATATTGTTTTGAAAGAGCTGCAAAATCTGTCTTTATAACATGATGACAAGAACTGGCCTCTGAGTAGGAAATGAACATTTTCTTGAAGATAAAAGCTTCACAAAAGGGTCATTTCATACTGAAGAGTCACAGATCCCTGGGATATTTTTCTGTGCTTTTATATCTGTTTCACAAAATGACAAGATGAAGGGGTTGATACAAAGGCAAGGCTTTGTAGGTATAGAGTCCTTTATTTCTTGAAAATATCACTGGTGGATAATTTCTAGAAATAGTCTTACAAGCCACTGAAATGCTACATCAATTCAACAAAAAAGATTATTTTAAAAAATCAATTGCAAATTCATCCCTTATTATGTTTGAATCCTTGAAAAATGTATTTCATTTTTAAATAAGAATGTCCTAAAATGTCTATTCTTGACAGAGGATCCTACTGCTAAGGGGCAGGCAATAAGTGCTCTTACTGTCATCATCCTCTGAGTCAGTGCTTTGTAAATCCAGATTCTCCAGCTTCTGATATCTTTAATGTAATTTTTCTTAGTGTTTAATATGACTTTATGTTTGTTTTCTCTCTCCCAAACACTTGGTTCCTATGGTAGCTGTTGGAATTTTGCTTTTACTAAAGCTGTCTTTCAAAGCTTTCCTCATGCTGGGATCCCTTTGGGTAGGTTACTGTGTATCTGGTAGGATGCACATTTTGGAGAGATCACACTCTGAGCCGCACAGAAAAGCAAACTGATGTGACCATTGTCACAGGGCATCTTTTCAGCCACACTCAGTGAATTTGTGGACTGACTCCTGTGTGGACAACCCGGATGTTGCCCTGACTGTGGGCTGGCGTGGGTGCTGGGTGCAGGTGATTGCAGCTTTTCCTGAGGGATGGAGATGAAGGGGCTGATATAAAGACAAGGTCACAGAAACGCTACTTGTGCCTTTGCTCAAGATTCTGCTTCTTCATGTCACTTTTTTTTACTTAGAAAATGAGGACAACATTAGCCAGAGAGGTTAGAGCAGTCAGCTGTCATCCTGAAATTAGTATTTCTGCTTTGTACTTTCTTACAAAGATATTCACAAGTTACTTGTGGGGTAAAAAGACATTCTGAGAGTAAAAGAACTGATATTATTACTAATTTCTCCTTTGCTTTTGGAATTTTGGTGATTGGGCACTGTCTCATTTTCTGGACTTCCTTTGAGTGGGCAGGAGGCAGAAAGCTGGTTGCATGGATGCTGAATGAAAAATGTCAGTGGATTGCCTGAAAGGTAGGGCAGAAAAGCCAATAAGTGGCATAGTAAGAAGGACAGTGAGGCTCACACATCTTCATGGAGATGAGCCCAGGGCGAGTCTTCATTCTTTCAGTCCCTGTGCCAGAAATTTCCTCTGGTTGGTGCTGTTCAGTCAGCATTACTAGGCTGCTGGCACTTGTCGTCACAGCAGATATGGGGGTAGGAACAAGTGATGCTCTCATATTCCTAGATGAAAAAGACTGTCACCAAATAACCAATGGACCCATTAATACTGCTTTATAAGTAGGTTTGTGAATAGTGATAATATTGCAGAGGAACTGGAAGTGGTATTCTAAACTGAGAAGAAATGCTTGCAGAGCAGCCTACTCAGTGTGGTCAAACAAAGAACTTTTTGAGGTGGTTAGTAGCAAGCACTGAGTTTTCCCACAAAGAACAGGGAAAAAAAAAGAACAGAAGAATATTAAAGAAATGTTTAAAAGTCAGAATCGCAGACCCATAGTAAAAAAACCACTTCAGTCCTGCTTAGTTACCATAACAGAAAGGTGCCTATAGTAAAAATTCTTTAGCTGGTTATAAAGTATGGGATTGCATTGCTCTGCAGAAATGGCAGAGAAAAGAACCAAAATGAACAAATGAAAAATATGCTTCAGCTTTCAGTGATGTCCATTGAGCGAAAGAGGACAAAGTGGGGCTTGGAAGTTGAAAACAGCCCAACCAAGAGAAGGACAACTCAACTGAATGATTCGGAGGGTGTTTTTCTGATTATTGCCAGGTTCTTAAAGTAAATGGAACTGTAGATCTGGCAAAAAGGATTTTTAATGAATGTCAAGTCAGTCAAATTGGTGACTGTCTCTAAAGGAACACAGGGCAGGCAATGTAGTACTCAAATCTGAGAACAGGTAGAAAAATGTAGTCAATATGGATTCACTAACTGAGTTTCTGTATGACCCGAGGACTTTAAACATGTAATGAAGGAAAGATTAATTAAAAACATGGAAGGACATTAAAAATAACCTAATGATTTTATTTGAAAAGAGGTAATTTTCAAAAAAGGGAAATATAGTAGATCTGATCTTTAGTCCAATAGTGCCTTGAAAATCCTAGGAAGTGTGTGTGATTGCTGTGCTTTGTCTCCATAACCACAGTAAACTGCCTGTCTGTCTGTGCAGGCATTAATGGGATTTATATACTGAGCAAGAAGTCAATCCTATATGGTGAGCCAAACATCTGTCATGGTCCAAAATGAATTAACATTTTTTATTGGTGACTTGGAAAGTGGAGCAGTGACTCAAGTTTGTTCAGTGTGTAGCCAATGCCAAACTGAGAGAGGAGTTGCTCTGCAAACATTGACAGACGAGATTAAAATTAATTTGTTTTGGTCAGCTAGGCCTGAAATAAGATACAAGTCAAGTGCAAAATAGTGTATTTATTTATCAGTAATCAAGGGCACATCCCCATGATAGGGAATGAATTGTTTGTTAGGCAGCAGGTCTGCAGAGGAAGATGCAGTGATTGTTGTTGCCTTGCATTTAATTTGTGGTTCAGTGTGGCATATGTTGTAAGAGAAGCAAACACCATACCAGCATGTATAAACAGGACTGCTGCATGCAAGACTCCTAAAGTAGTCTGCCTACCCTACTTAGCCCTGCCGAGGCTTTAGCAAAAAGTACCATGTCCATTTTTGGGCATCCTTCATCAAGAGCAATGTGGGCCATCTTGAGGTAATTCTGATCTATCAGAAGTGTACACACTGCAATATCTAAACAAGTCTGAAAGAACTGGTATTGTTTAATTTACAGAAAAGAAGATGTGGGAGAGACACTCCAAATTTCTGAAATATAACCACAGGCAAAGAGGCAATATAATTCTCTGTGTCCACAGCAAATAAGACCTCCAAAAATAAAGCGAAAGAGAGACATCTAAACATCAGTATTTCTCTCATGATAAGGATAGTGAAGCACAGAAATAGATTGCCCAACCTGCACTTACCTTCCAGGGACAGTGACTTCACAGCTTTGCTAGGTAGCTGCGTCCTGGAATAGCTCAACTGTTGAGATTTTCCAACTATACCTTCAGTGAATCTTGAAGTTCATCCCAAGCTGAGCTCAAGGGTTTATACATTTGTAAGAAAAAAATAAAGAAGGTGACAATGTGTTGTTCTAGAAGGAGGAAGAGCATGGCTAGAGAGTTTGTTGGTGATGAATTCTACTGTAAAGTGAGATACATCTCCTATGCTTTTTAAATCACCCAAAAATGCATGACAAAATTTGCCATAAACGGGCAAGAGAAAGATTCAAAAACTCTATGAAGTCTGCTGTTGCCAGTCTAGTTTATGTAGAAAATACAGAGATTAGTAGCAGTGCACATTGTCTAGTGTGTACATAGTCTATGTATCCAGAGACCTTAGAGATCTGTAGGATTATTTGCAAATTCCTTATGTGAGGAAAAAGGCAGCTCAGAACCACTGGCCTGAGTGCACCTTAAACCTGGCCTTTCTCAGAGGTGACAAGAAATATGTTTCTTGGACAAAGCAGTGCAGCTGCAACTGCACATGAATTAGGCAGTGTAGCTGTTGTAACAAGACATTTTTTCTGCTTGCTAATTCGTACATGATGTGGCACGTGGAGCTGCAAATTGCTCATTCTGTATACTCATTAAAAAACCGAGCAACATCTTTTTAAAGCATGGTGGGTAGCATCGTTTGCATAAGTGTGACCAGAAATGTAGTTCTGGCACTCATGGTCTGTACCAGACAGTACCAGCTCTGGCTCCTGGCAGCGCAGTCCCCACAGCAGTGCCATGCTGCTAGGAGTGAGAAAGGAGAAGGAGAAACCTTCTCTACATTTACTGTACAGGTACAGGCAAGTCCTTCAGTTGACACTGCTTCTTTGAAGTGTTTGATATGGTAAGAAGCAGGAAGATGTATCTGTTGGCCAATTCAATGTCCAAGTACATGAATGGAGAGGAACTTACAGAAAGTACCTTCAGAAGGCCTGATCCAGAACCCACTTGATTCTTCTGTTGGTGACAGATCTGGCTTATATGGTTGCCATTTTCACTTTCCCACTTGTTCTTTTCTTCCAAATTTGTGAAATAAGCATTTTTTAAACTGGACTGCGAAAAGTGTATGTGTGGAGTACAGTTGGAATTAGATTTTCTTTCTTTTTTTTCTCCCCTTCTTTACCCTCCCCTTTTTTTATTCATTATTTGAATCACTTGACAAAGCTGAGTTAGGATAGGACTGGATGAACAATTAAATTAGCAGAACTGAAGAGATTGTAACTTTAGATGGGAGGGGGTGTATGAACTATTGGAAATAGCAAGTGCATAAACTGGATTTGGCAATAATAGAGTAATTATTGGATTCTTATTATCACTTTTGAATAACCATTAATCACATTATAAAAATAACTTTGTCCTTGGTGATGTAAGGAAAATCTGTAATTTGCTGTTATTGAAAGCAATAATCATTATTGAAAAAACTTCATTACTCCTATTCCAGACTCCTGTTAGAGGACAGAGACCACAATTTATAGAAGCTAGTCCACAGATGAATAGAAACAAAAATCATGAAGTCTGGAAGTGACAAAATTAGGTTAAATGTGGCTGCTGAAAGGAAACAAAAGGAGAAGGAAGGATCCCACCCTTGTTTCTGTGGGCAGGTTTTAGAAACTAATCTCTCAGGGAAAGACAAATAGGGCTCTTTAACCAAGTTCTTGCCTGAAATGTACGTGTTTCATAGAGAGAATACTAGAGCGAAGGAAGTAGTGGGTAGTCAGTTCGTACCATGAACTTATTCTACAGAGAGGATTCTCTTTTTCTGCATGTTTACATTAATTCAGTGGTGTAGAAGCCCACTGTGCATTGTGCCTTGAGCTTCCCTTTGCGCATGTGTGGGGCTGAGCGGGGGCAGCCCTGCCCGTTGTGCGTGCCAAAGGGGGGCTGGACAGGAATGTGTGGCTGCCCAGCATTGTGTGGGAGCCAGCTTGGCCACACTCAGGCCTCTCAATCTGGACTATAAATCCTTCCAAATGGATTTTGCTGGAATAGAAAGCACAAAATACAAGGTGCTGTGCAACAGAAGAGGCTTTAGCCTTGGGAAGGTTTCATTCTCATAACCTGAAGAGGGCACTACTGAAGACCTGAGACAGTCTCTACCCCATGGATTATTTTATTTGGGTAGAAATAGAAAGTTTGAGGTTTTCTTTGGCTTTTATTATCCTAGAAGGCTCAGTTGAGGCAGGATCCTCTGTACTTATACTCCCACCCATGAAGATGCTTGAGCCTAGGGAAGACCTGAGACAAAAAGTGATAGTAACATGAGAACAGAACCTTCCAATGAGATAGCTGTGAAATGCCAGAAGTGCAAGGCACCCTGTCCTATCATATGCATGTGTAAATCCTTCAAGGATGAAAGCCTGATGTACATTAGGTCTGGTATGTGCACATAAAGACAGTCAAGTGATTGACAACAGCGTTTAGGGGGGAACAAGGTGGAGAAAGTGTGTTGAGAAGGATGGGATAACCAAACAAACAGAACTCAGACTGTGGTCCAAGACTTGTGATCAAACCAGATTAAAATGAAACTCTTAACAATGTCAGAAAATCTTTATAGTTTGTTATTGTGTAATCTAACGCTCTACCTCATAGTATATATTTATATTGATTCTTGCATAACAACTGGATTAATCTTTTTCTTTCTGACCTCCTAGTTTTTTAACATTGTAAAAGGGGGAAAAAAGAGAGAGGTATTCCTGTTCCTCACAGATTTCCTAGTAGTGCTGAGTTGCTGTCTAAAACATGACCCAGCATCCGTGTGTGCACACCACTTACATCCTTCCTGCCATCTGAGGTGTAACTTGGGTTTGTAGCTTTTTTTCTTGCTCCTTGCGCTTTGGTTTTACTGGAAGGAAACAGGCAGAATGGGCACGGTACATGGATGGGATAGAAAGGGCAATTTGGCCCTCTGCTTTGCAGAGCCCATATGTCTCATTCATGTGCAGCAGTTGGAATAACAATCACTTGCTTTTCTCCTGACACCACCTGCATGCTCCATCGAGATGGTAAGCATGTGCCTCACCTCACTGGGACTGCTTAGTTGCTTAAACACCCTGATTTTTACTAGACCTTAAATACTCTTTGAAGCTTTGAGTTATTTTATATCTCATTTTATTCTGTGTTTATTTCTGTTTCACAGATAGTGACCATGTGAGTTTCTTCTCTGCAGAGAGATGTATATGATTCAACATTGGCAAACCCAGTAGTATGAATGAAATTAAGCTGAAATTATTTTACCATTGTTTTACAGCAATCTTCATTCTGAAACTATCAGACAAGACTGGCTAAGAAGGGGCAGTTTTGCACATCAGCAGACTAGTTTAGATGGCTGTCCCAGGAAACTGGTTTAATTCTGTAGGTTCAGATCAATAAGGTATGCAAGAGCTTCATTTCAACTTCATGTAGCTATTGAATACTATATCTCGAGGTAGTAATGCCACCCAGTGGAGAAGAGGAATACAATCAGCTTCTGACAGAAACCAAAAAAAATGCAAAAAATAATTTACTAGTAAAGATGTAAAAACACTCATTTTGAGAAGAAATTAAGATTTTTGTCCCTTTTCTGTAGTCAGTAATTGTCTTTCTATTTTCTTATTTGTAACTTTTTACAAAGATAGCTGAAATTTTAAATGTTTTTTTCGCTAGTCATTTTATTTTCTTACTATTAAATTAATAGCTGTATTTTAGAAAAAAAATTGTGCTGAAAATGGAGTACAAGTTTCCATTATTTCAAAACTTTGACTTTCCTTTGAATTAGAATAAAAATTAAGATATTTCAATCTTTTCGAAAGAGAATTGTTGAAAAATATTAAGATTAATGACAATATTGAAAGGTTTTTATGTTGAAAGTTTTTTTTATATACTTCATAATTTCTTATACACAAAAGAGGAAATGAAACATGTTGAAAAGTTTTAATTCAGCTTTACTATTAATAATGTATTTTTCCCAGGATAAAAAGTTCAGTCTGCCAGTTCTTGCATACTTAGATTCAAGAAAATGCTTTCTCATGGAGAACTAGAAAAATATGTGAGAATTTTTTTCCCTTGAGATTCCTTGTGATTGATAAATACCAGTTTTTGAGATCTGGAGATACCAGGAGTGAATTTGTTCTAAAATCACAGATACAATGTAATTAGGAACTTGCAGTCAGATATGTTTCTTTAGGCATAGTCACATAATATGGCATCAGTCCTGAAACTCTTGGGAAACTCGGGGTTAACAACATTCAGGCTGCCCAGGGAGGTGGTGGAGTCACCATCCCTGGATGTATTTAAAGAGCGGGTAGATGAGGTACTTAGGGATATGGTTTAGGGGGTAGACAGGAGCAGTTGGACGTGATGATCTTGGAGGTCTTTTCCAACCGAGCGATTCTGTGATTCTGTGATTCTGTGAACATTCAGAAAGGAAGAAGTTTCACATCACTGACTGCCTTGAAGCTCACAGAGGTGTAAGGCACTCTGCAGGTTGCCCGCTCACTTGGTGTTAGTAGTACTGGGTATTACTTGGCATTATGAAGGCTGCCCAGGCTCCCCTGTGGTGTGTGAAGGAGGTTTGCTGCATGCCCGTCGCTGAAGGCAGCGAAAGCACCAGCGAAGGAGCATGAGTGGGTTGAAGGTAGCAGTTAGGTTCAATAACTTTGGTTCATCCTTCACCTGAAAGGGCAGGATTTTGGTTTAATGGTGCCTGTCTGGTTTGCTACCAAAGTCGCTCAAGCTGTGAGTTCTGGCTGAACCCAAGTAGAACAGCCCAGCCTGGCATCGTTATTGTCCCATTGTTATTCTCCCATCCCAAAGTGCTGCTTGGTCTTGTGGTGAGAGTTTGTTCAGATCTGTTCACGAGGTGCTGCGAAACAAGTTCATTTTTCAAGCAATTGATTGCTTGGCAGGTGAAAAGAGATCAAATTACTTTCACTTAATGTTTCTTGGCGATCTTACTGTTTCTGTTGTGTTGTGAGGGAGACAGCATCCATCATGGCTCACAGCCGCACTGTTAGTCATATGCTGGCCTGGATCAACACTGCCTGAAGTTTGGAAAACTGAATCCTCCCAGGGAAACTGCAGCCTTTGCCAACCCAGCCAACTGATGCTGAGGGGCCACTCAACTCGATAGTTGTGTATATTCAGCTTGTTTGGAGCTTATTCAGCTTGTTTGGAGCTGTAGTTGCAGGCTCATGTAATACCACCTCGTAGCACATGAATGTTTTGCCCGTCCTTCTGCAACAGTTTGGATTTTTCCATCACTGTTTTCCCATGTTGTGGGTTTGATGTATTTGGCCCCATTGCAAATCTGTGGTCACTCCTGAAGTGGGTGATGGGGGAGCTCAGGGCTGGGGCATCCTGGACAGCAACAGGGAGCAAGGCATGGGCATGGCCTAAAGAAAGCAGGCATGGACTTCATTGGGACATCTCTTGCCTTGTAGCTGTTGTTTCAGCTAGCAAACTTCCTGGCCAAAACTTAGGCCTGATGATTATTTTGGGTTCTCTACTTAAAAAGTTTTTCAGCATTTTTTTGAGCTCCTTTTGTTGTTTATTTTTTCATATTGCCCGTGGCCTCAGAGTCATGCTATAGCCACCACCTTTGTTTTTAAAGTGTTTTCCCTAAAGTTAGCAGGTGTATGTGAGGGCTTTTTAAACAAAAAAGCTACAATTTGTTATATGATTTTTTTCCTACATATGGGACTAGAGTGAGAAGTGATGATTGAGAGTTACAAAAATACACTGCTTTCCTCTGACTGTTGTTACTGTCTGTTCTTTGTGGTAGAATAATGACTAAGTTTTCAAAATTGATTCATTAAAAAGAACTCTGCTGGTTGATTTTCCTTATTTCCTGCGGGCTTGTACACGGCATTTTGCTGTGAGTCTGAGTGGAACAGCAAGACACGATTACGGTATGTACTGATGGAAACAAATTAATGTCAACTAACTGAAAAGCTGCCGTCTGTACGTCAAGAAGTTTCTATTTTACATCATGTTTCCTGCTATCATAGGGATCATCAGTTCGAAAGTGTTTTGTCTCATGAGTGTCAAAGCTGGAGTTTTCAGAAAGCTGATGGTACGGATGTTAACCTTAGTGGCCCCAGATTAGTGGGATGTGTACACGCAGCTATGTAAAATAAAAGGAAACGTCATTCTTCTTTGTTTATGTACAAGCGTACATGAGTTTATGCATCTTTAACTGTAGTAGTTACTCTGGGTGCTGCACGGGACATCTGTGATGCAATGAGTATTCAGTGATTCACTGATACAGAACATGAGAACGCATGTGATGACTCACTTTTTCCCTCCTGCTTTCTTTTCCCATTAATTTGAAGAAAAGCTTAGCAACTTTTACCAGAAGTGTAAGGAAAGATACACACAGGCTCTAATGATTGGAGAGTGAGATGTATTTGATTGTAAGTTAAGTTTCCCTTAAGGGAAACAAGATTCTCTTATTTCCTTAGATAAAGAACAATGAGCTAGCCAAAACACTTGTAGGATTGCTACAGGGATTAAGATTGCAGCAATACCAATATCTGATATCCAACTACAGCAAAGTGTGCTAGTTTTTGGGAAAGAAAAATATAAAATTAATATAAAGGAAGTTGTGCTCTTCCAAACTGTCATTTTTCTTCTCCTTCTTACAGATATAAACAAATTTTTCTATTTGATCACCTCAGAGTTTTCCTGTAACAATAAAAAAAATCTTTTGGGAGAAAAAAAGTAAAAAATGTTGGAAGCTAACTCTGGGGAGGAAAAACCTGGGCACCTGTTGTGCTAGTATCTGTTTTAGTAAAAGTTTTGGATGGGCTAATCCCTCTACAAGGGTTTTGATCTTTCTGGCATTATTTTCCCATGCCTCTTGTTTGATGTATCAATTTATCTAAAAATGATTAAGTTTTGCTTAGCTTGCTCTTTGATTCAGCTTTTCTGAAGGGAAGAACTGCATTTACCAGACCACACGAGGGAGTGTTGTTTTGTTTTTCTGCATGCAGCTCCCTTCTAGCATGGAGCACTTGAGCTCCTTAGTTTTACCCTCTTAAATGAAAACATTTTCTTCATCAGTTCTCAACTTTCTCCAGGTTGAAGTAGTTTCTCAATAACCCAAACCCTTTTTTTTTATTTCAGTGGATAATATTCAGAATTTATTGCTTAACAACAGCAGATCCTGGATGCTGGCTCTGCGGCTGACACCGGCTTTCCACCCTGTGCACTGGCCGTGCTCAGAGCATGTGCCTGTGGGAGGGTGAGTTGGGGGAAAGCAGGCAGGGTTGGTTTATGGACTTTCTGCTTTCCTCTTGTCTTGCCTGTAGAACTGAACTTGTGCGTTCAGTTAGATCTTACCTGCTAAGACTCTATTGTACTACCTGTAGTTCACATTACAGTCACTGCTATGTTGGAATTGTTTGTCAAACACCATTTATTTTGGACTTTAGATTTCAGTGAGTAATCTTCTCAGAGCATCACCCTTTCTGCTTTGTGGAGGGTGGTTTGCTTTAAAGCTTGCATAGACAAATTTTTTTGCAGCTGCAGTGTTGGCAGCCCTCAAACCGGCATCCTACATGAACTCAATCTAGGTGCTTGGTAGCTGCATGCTCACGAGTTGCTTGACTCTTTTCTAGTGCTTGAAGTAGTCAGGATGGCACTTCCCCTTGCAGTAGCAAGTGGTGTGGTCTCGAGCCATGTGACATGAAGTCAGGACTGGAGCTGACGGCCATTTCCCATAGGACAGGTTACTGCTGGACACTGCCAAGGCCCGTAACTGTTCAGGTCTTAAAAGGAAATCTCTGGAGCAGATTCACCCAGAGCAAGACTTTAGGCAATTCATCCAATATCTACTTTTCCCTTGAAGAACTGGAACATACTTTTTGGAGGAACTGCTACCACACATTGAAAGAGAAATGAGAAGAGCCCTGCAGAGATCATGCCAGTCACTTGCCAATCAGTCTGGAGAGGAACATTGTCAGCGAGTGATGCTACAGGAGACCCCTGAGCGGACAGTCCTTTTGAAAGCACCATTTTGTGAGTCTCTCCAGTAGTGTGATCTCTCCTTGCAGTGTAATTCAACAGGTGTATTTCAGCTCCTTTTCCTAGCTACAAATGGCCTAGCACTTTGTTGGGTAGAAGGAAGTACCTCTCTAGTGATGCTTTCCGAAGTGGCCTCTATGCCAGAGATGGAAATATTTTTCATTAATTTCTTACAGTATCTTGTCCATGGATTCCTCTTTCACAAAATCTCAGAGGTCATGATTCAGAGGCTTCAAGCAAGGCTGCAAGGAGCTTAAAACCCTTATGTACTTAAGGTGCTATCATCTGTGGTGATCGTACAGAAATCTGTCAGTTTGGCAATTCACTTTAGTTTGGTCTGTGGGAGTTAATGCAAATGAAGAATTCTGTGTGACAAGAGTAGTAAATGATCAAGTAACTCTTTCAGCACTCCTTAAATAGCTCCAAGTAGTTCCAGGAAACACTTGGTTCATCCCAAGTGAGAGATGTGAAATCAGACTTGTGGAGAATTAGCTTCTTGGAGCAGTCTCAGTGGAGCAAATGATTATGCGTGGCTTTGTATAGTGATAGGACTAAAACCTACAGAGGAACACAGCTGCTGGGTTGCACCTCTTATTTTAAGATCAAGTACTACACTTCAGTGCCCTGCAAAACGGAGTAAACACTCCACACTGGAATATCCATTTCTGTCAGCCAACCAGCAGATTGTTTCCACCATACTCAGTCCCACAGGAGATAAAATCTTCCTTGCCATGACTTGCTTCTCTTCTTCCTAAGTTTAAAAATTTCCAGGTTTTGTGGAGCAAATGCTTGTGTTTTCTGAAACCAACAAGTGTGTTTTTTACTATGTGTCCAAAAAAACTTTATAAAGTTCTAGTCAATCTGCAAATGATGACATGCCAGATTTCTCCATTCTTTATACTGAACTTCTCCTTTTTCATTTTTCTCCTCTCTTTCCCCATGCAAAAGTATATTTTCTGTCTAGCAAAGTGTTTCCTAGCCACAACTGCCCTTGCCATTGAAGTGACAATAATAACGTATCTGTGACCTATTTCCTTGACAAATTGCACTTTTAATCCCACAGCTGACCTCTACAACTGCCCACAATTTCCATTTCCAGCAAGGATAGAACCCTTCCAGATGGGGACACAACACACTTGTCATGCTGAGGGGAGCTCCCAAGGTAGTTTTCTGCTACAGTGTTGGTGTGAGCCTCAAAGCAACTTGTAGGAAGATTCTCTGTCATCCTCCATTGCTGCAGTCACACTGCTGCTATCACTGTGCAGTCCTTGGGTCACCCTGCTGAGTTAAGGGCCATGTGGGACATGTTTTGCCAAAGTCCTGGCTTGTTACCCACATTCTGTTGTCACAAACCCTATCACAGCAGTAGCAACATCCCCAAGAAATGCTATATGTACATGTATGTATTTGTGGGAATTTTTGAGTGAATCTTGTAATGACACCTGTTGGTTCACAGGAATTTCTATGTATTTCTTTCATTTCTGGGAGAACGTCTTTTTTTTGTATTGCAGACATTGGGTAAAAGTTAAGTCTTCTGATGCTGGGTGGGATATGCAGGAATATTGTGCAGCAGAATTTATTACAAAATACTTTTTTTAAGAGCACGATTCAATTACTGAAGGATATTAACAGGGGCAAGAGTATATGTGGGTTAAAAAAATGGATTAGATAAAAACCAAAATGCTTTGGCTATAGCTTGTGGCAGTCCTTAAACTTTGTATTACTGGAGCTGAAGGGGGAAAGCCAGGGTAAGAATACTTCATACTTGTCCACTGCTTATATGGTCTTACTAAACATGTAGTATTGTGAGAGAGCAACTGGCTGAGGTCGAGCCAACCTTTGCTTTGACACACCAAGTTTCAGAGAAGCCTATTTGTAGTACAGCGAAGTTATTTTTTTAGTGCTGAGGTCCTCCTAAAGGTATCTTTAGAGTTTCAGGTATTGGTGCATTTGTGTAACCTTCTCAATCCTCCAGCTGCTAAAAAAGTTTTATCATAGAAATAATTGTAAAGATTTCTGAGGTACATATTGGAGGATGAGACGCTTTACTGTAGGGGAATTCAGAAAACGGGAAAATGGGTTAAAAATGGAAACTACTTTTAAATTTCACAGTAGGTGCGCAAATACTTGTCTGTAGTATTTCTCTTCTCAGCATATTTGAATCTTATCAATACTGTTGTTTCATACCTCCACCCTTACAGGTGGAAGCATCAGGTTAGCCATCAACGTGACATCAGTATCTTGGAAACACCTGGACATACGCGTGTTGATCTCATGCATTAGAAGCAAAAAGAAAATTATTCTGCAAATAAGCATTACCACAATCACCTTTACTATTTGGATTTTAGGGAATGTGAGCTAAGACCCAGACAAATGTCATTAAGCTGTTTCTTTTAATGAGGTATAATGTACCTGGTTATACTTTCTACTTTTGGACTTAGAATATTATGAAAGCAACAAAGTGAACAAAGAATGAGAAATAATTGTTTATGTAGGTAACTGTGACCTTTTTTTCATGGAATGGTTATGGCTTCTCAGACAGAAACTTGAAATGATGAAACAGGAGCATAACAATGGCACAGAGAAGATGATTTTTTGTTTATGGAGTAAACAGTAACTGTGACATTTTTAGAGAATGAAATTGACCAAAAAAATCAACTCTCATACACTAATGACCAATAACAACTGTAGTTTGAATTTGATTAACTGAGAGGGTCTTCACCTAGAAATTCAATCCTCGTATACTGCAGCATGGGATGCACTTACAACACCACCCAAGTTTGATTAATGGAATTTTTTACTCCAGTGTTTAGTTAAAGAGAGGAAGAGACTTCCATAAATGAAAGAATAAGACCCAATTGTGTCTGTCTGCTTCAACAGTAGGCCTAGCATGCCTTTACTCATAAATAACATCTGCATTGTAGCATTATGATGAGACTTAATCTTGGAAATATGTTATGGTCTTTGGAAAAATATTAATCTGCATGTGTATATATATATA